>NW_026694749.1:0-7348 GCF_021218885.2 Marmota monax | reverse complement strand
TGCCGCAGTCTGGCTGGGCACAAATGCCGCAGTCTGGCTGGGCACACAATCACGAGCCACCACACAGCTTGTAGATTCAAACAGCAACTCTTTATTCCCGAACTCACACCAGCCGTCTACAAACACTTTCTGGGGAAATCCACGTTCTCTGCCCAAATCCGCGTTCTCTCCCAAATCCACCTCCACTGGGCTTCTATCTCCAAAATATACTGTCTGAATCCCGTGAGAACTCAAGGGGAACTCAGGCAGCAGGATACGCCCTATTCCCAGCAGGAATAATCTTAAACCTTAAACCTGGAACCTAAACTGGGAACGCCCTAAACAAGATTATCTTAAAACCGGGAACACCCTAATCTGCCTTGGTCCTTGAGCAAGGTTAAGTACATTCAATGTCACTGCAACATGGGGTACGCTGGCAAGGAAATTGTCATACTTACTTGGCTAATGGCTCCCAGCATCTCCCCCCTTCTGATTAATTAAACAACAAGCAATGTGGCTTAAGGACCGTGCCTGGTAGGTTGTCCAATTCAACATATGGTTCTTACCCGTCATCGGAAAACTGACCTTTAGGCGTCAGCCTCCTGTCTTAGGTTGATACCACTGCAATTGAATCATACCCGTCACTGACTACCGGTCCAGCATACAGCCATACTTGTGGATAGGTCTATGCACCAGTGGGGGGGTGAGGTTCTTTGCCTCACCTCTGTTGGCCCCCAAATTTGGCCTTGGTGCCAGTGGGGGAGTGAGGTTAATGTGGCTTATGGACCGTGCCTGGTAGGTTGTCCAATTCAACATATGGTTCTTACCCGTCATCGGAAAACTGACCTTTAGGCGTCAGCCTCCTGTCTTAGGTTGATACCACTGCAATTGGATCATACCCGTCACTGACTACCGGTCCAGCATAAGCCATTGGCCCCCAAATTTTAGACCATCATTAGCAGAAGGGAGGAGGATACAGAAATGCCACGACACCAAGCCAATTGACGGCTCCTTGGGAAAAATTGCATCACTGGTGACACCTTCAGCAAAGATATGCCAGCATTACCACAATTCGCTGCACCAAACGATAGTTACATAGTCCAGGCAAGTTCTGCAAGCAGTTCAAAGCAGAGGAATCTATCAATATGTCCATTTCCTCCCAAAATCCGTTTCCTCCCAAAGTAAGTTGACTCTTTGATTGAGCATTACTTGTTGAGTTCTTCACCGGCACTGGGATGGAGATAGGAATTCTGGCAATGATGCTAAAGAGACATTATCCTGAAAAGAATTATTAAATATAATGAAAAGGAAAGGTGAAAGTAAACAAACAGATCTGTTAACCTACTTTAAAAACAATCCTTAACAGCCTTTTACCTAATTTAAACTAGTAAACAAACAGATCTGTTAACCACCTTTAAAAACAATCCTTAACAGCTGTTTACCTAATTTAAATTAAACCATTTAAATCACGTGAATAAAAAAAATAATTCGGATCCATTTTTTCATGAGCGCTCCTCATATAAGAAATATGGACATACGCACATACAGACATACAACACAAAACACAAGAGTGTACACAAACGTACAACACATAAGAAAATAGTAAAGGCCTTGTAGCTTTACCTGGGTGAAATCTCCATTGCAATGTTTAAAAACTCCACAGTCAAAAAATAAAACTGATCAGAAAAACATTAACCTAGGTTTGTATGAGCTCAAAAAATAAAAATAGAACCTTATGATGTGGAAAAATGCAATAATAAAATAGCTATTGAAAAAAGCATCCTGGTTAATCACTGTCGCAGATGTAAGAATGGCCAAGCTGGAGCTCTGGATATCAGCTGTTATGGATTTGAGTCAAATCATCTTCTTTTCGATCTGTAGAAACTGTTTTAGTTAATCTCTCTGGAATCCAAATGGGCTGCTGTTCTCCCTGTGGAAAAACACAAACAGACCCCCGACTCCAGACAATCACTGGGTCAGGACCTTTCCATTGTCCTGTTAGAATATCTTTCCAAAGTACTTTAGGCTTATGTACATTTTTTGGATACATATGCCTTTCCGCAGCACTAAGTCCTGATGAATCCAAATTTAAAAAGTTTAGAGTAAAAAGCGTTATTTTAAGTTTATCTTTGGGGGATATATACCCCCTTCCAATTCCCTCTTTTTGCTTTAATAAGTATGTTTTAATAGTTTGATGAGCTCTTTCAACTATGCCTTGTCCCTGTGGATTGTATGGGATTCCTGTTATATGAGTAATACCAAATGATGAGCAAAATTGTTTAAAAGAGGTAGAGGTATAGCCAGGACCATTATCGGTTTTTAACTGTTTAGGAACGCCCACAGTGGCAAAATTTTGTAAGCAATGAGCTATAACATCTTTAGTTTTTTCTCCGGCATGAAGGGAGCCCATCAAAAATCCAGAAGAAGTATCGACTGTAACATGTAAATATTTTAATTTTCCAAATTCTGGCAAGTGTGTGACGTCCATCTGCCAAATATGGTTAGGTATCAGTCCTCTAGGATTGACTCCAAGATTAACTTGTGGTAAAAATGTCACACAATTTTGACATTGTTTTATTATATGTCTGGCTTGTTCCTTAGTTATTTTAAAATGCTTTTGTAAAGTATTAGCATTAACATGAAACCTTTTATGAAAATTTGTAGCTTCTTCAAATGTAGAGAAAATATGTATGTCATGTGTAGTTTTATCTGCTAAATCATTGCCTAAACTAAGGGCTCCAGGCAATCCTGTATGTGCCCTAATATGTCCTATAAAGAATGGATCTTTTCTGTCCCAGATTAGACTTTGTATAGTGGAAAACAAAGAGAAAACAGTAGAAGAAGGGGAAATCCTACCGGCATCTTCAAGAGATACTATAGCATTAACTACATACTGACTATCAGAAAATAAATTAAATACAGAATCTTTAAACATCAAAAAAGCTTGTAAAACTGCATTAAGCTCTACCTTTTGAGCTGATTGTTTGGGTACTAAAAATGTAAAAGTTTGATCAGGGGTAACTACTGCTGCTGTACCATTATTTGACCCATCAGTGAATATATTTGGAGCATTCATGATAGGTGTTTTTCTTGTCATTTTAGGAAAAACTACAGGATGCTTAGACCAAAAAGACAACAAAGGATTAGATGGTAAATGATTATCAAATGAAACATTAGATTTACACATGATTATTGCCCAAGTATTTAACTCATTAGCTAACTCATCAATTTGATCCATAGTATATGGAGTAATAATTTTATTGGGAGAAATTCCAAACACTCCCTTCGCTGCTTTTATTCCTTTGAGTATTAATTGTCCTACAGCCTCAGGATACCTAGTAAGAATAGTGTTAGGAGAATAAGGTAAATGTATCCACAATAATGGACCTTCTTGCCAAAATACTCCTGTAGGAATATTTTTTGTTGGTAGTACAATAAATAATAAAGGCAAACTTATATCAATTCTATCCAAATGTATGTTTTCCATATATGTTTCAATAATTTTTAATGCCTTTCTTGCTTTAGGAGTTAACATGCGGGGTGAATTTGGATCTGATGGACCTTTTAGAATATCAAATAAAGGTCCCAACTCTCCTGTTGGTATACCTAGATAAGGCCTTATCCAATTTATGTCTCCCAATAACTTTTGAAAGTCGTTAAGTGATTTGAGTTGATCTACTCGTATTTGAATTTTTGGTGGACGGACCATGGTTGAGGATAGTAGAACTCCTAAATAATTAATTAGAAAATTTAATTGTACTTTATCTATTGCTATCTCTAGATTATAATTTTTTAATAAGTTTGTAAGTGTGGCATAACATTCCAGCAATATGTTTTTATCTTTATGTGCCAATAATACATCATCCATATAGTGAAATATTTGTAGTTCAGGATTTTGGTTTCTAAGTGGCTGGATTGCTTTGTTAACATATATTTGACACATAGTTGGACTGTTAGCCATCCCTTGAGGGAGTACTTTCCATTCATATCTCTGATCAGGACCTTCATGATTTAATGCAGGGAGAGTAAATGCAAAACGTGGACTATCCTCGGGATGAATTGGAATTGAAAAAAAACAATCTTTAATATCTATAGCTAAAACATGCCAGGTTTTTGGCAAAGCAGACAATTGAGGAATCCCTGATTGAGCAGGTCCCATAATAACCATCTCATTATTAATGGCTCTTAAATCTTGCAACAATCTCCATTTACCAGATTTCTTTTTGATGACAAAAATGGGAGTATTATGGGGAGATATGGAAGGTTGTATATGTCCTTCCGCTAATTGTTGTTTGACCAGATCATGGGCTACTTGTATCTTTTCTTTAGTCAGGGGCCACTGAGGAACCCACACTGGTCTTTCTGATTTCCAAGTAATTTTGATTGTCTCAGTGGCCCTTTCTGAAAATCCAACCCATGTCTGTCTGTTCCTTGATCTATTTGTACTGGTGCTGCTATACCTTGCCCTTGTTTTCCTAATCTTTTTTCTTTCCTAAAGCCCTGTCTAGCCCTAGTAGTGGGCGCATTAGGATTGATGTTATTTGTTAACGTCAAACCTAATTGATCTAGGACATCTCGTCCACATAAATTTATAGGAAGATGATCCAATACATATGGCTGTATAGTTCCTTCACATCCTTCAGGATCCTTCCAATCTAATATCATAGAACTTCTATGGGGATTAGTCGCCACTCCTAGGCCTCGAAGCGTTTGAGTGGCTTGTTGTAATGGCCAATGTTTTGGCCATTCTTGACGAGATATGATGCTAAGGTCAGCTCCTGTGTCCAGTAGCCCATTAAACTCATGACCTTGAATATTTAGTTTTAGCATTGGGCGAGAATCTAAATTTAAAGACAACATAGCCCAATCTACACCTGTGGAGCCTAATCCCCTGGAACCTCTTTCTACACTATGACTAGGAAATTTATTATGTAGGCTGGGTATTATTAACAACTGTGCTATTCTATCTCCAGGTGAAATTACTGATATACCTCTTGGAGAACTAGCTATAATTTTTATTTCACTTACATAATCGGGATCAATTACCCCAGGACTTATCATAAGTCCTTTTAATGTAGATGAACTACGTCCCAGTAATAAGCCTACTGTTCCTTGGGGAAGAGGTCCTTTTACTCCTGTGGGAATGATTTGAACTCCCATCTCTGGAGTTAATACTGCTCTGGCAGAGGCACAGATGTCCAACCCTGCGCTCCCTCGGGTTTGTCTGATGAGGGATTTAATGGACAATGTGTCCTGGGCACTACCCTGATGGTGTTGCTGGGATCCTCCACTGCCCCGTATATTTGTGGTTGTGGGCCCCGGAGCATTGGGCCCCCCTGTCCGTTTTTTGGCAATGGAGCCTGATGCCTTTCTCCACGATATCTTGGATAAATACCTGGTCTTTGTCCGTTTTTTGATAAGGGAGTACCTTCTATGGTGGTTTGAGAACGGCATTCATTAGCCCAATGTCTCCCTCTACGGCATCGTGGGCAAATACCTGGTATTCTATTCCTTTGATACCTACTTTTGTTAAACCCTCCTCCTATGGGGCAATTCCTTTTAAAATGTCCTGTTTGTTCACAATCATAGCATGTTTTTGGCCTGGCATCTAAAGCCTGTTGTACTGCAGCTGCCAAGACTTGCCCTTGTTCATTAATATCTCTACATAATTTAATATATGTGTTTAAATCTTCATGTCTCCATGGTCTAATAACCTCTCTGCAGCAACGATTTGCTTGGTCATAAGCCAGTTGTTTTATTAATGGCATTGCTTGTTCTGTATCCCCAAAAATTTTGGCAGCCGTTTGAATTAGCCTATCTACAAAGTCAGCGTAAGGTTCATTAGCTCTCTGTATTACCTTAGATAGCTGACCTTGTAAATCTCCATGTCCTTGTAAAGTCTTCCATGCCCTAACTGCGTCTGCAGCAATTTGTGCATATATAGCAGGATCATATTCAATTTGTTGCCGTTGACCCTCATAAGGTCCTTTTCCTAACAACATATCTAGATTTCTTTGAGGGTAACCGGCTGCTGCATTTCGCCTAGCTGTCTCCGTGCAAAATTCCTCATTGGCAACCTTCCATAACAAATATTGTCCTCCATTTAGTACAGATTTACACATGCTAGCCCAATCTGCTGGCGTCATGTCCAAGTTAGTAATGGACTCGACCATGCTTACCGTGAAGGGAGCTTGTGGCCCGTAGGTTGTTACAGCCTCCTTCAACTGCTTCACTGTTTTAAAATCTAAAGCACGGTGAATTCGCTGCCCTCCTGCCTGTTCAAGTACAGGGCATGCTAATCTTTGAGGTCCTGTCTCAGGATCCCATTTATCAACTACGGGGTTTGAGGGCCACTCAGCTGTCTCCATCGGTGGGGCTGTTGGTTGAATTACGCCCTCTTGTGATAAAACGGAGTTAGTAACAGCCTCCTGTTGTGGCCTTTTTCCTAACAACCCCTTTTCCTTTAAATTTTCTTCCTCTGTCTGACTAGCTCGAGAGACCTTCTCTTTTGCTTGATCTAAAATGTCTTTCTCCATGGTCTGAACCTCTAACAATTTACTTAACATATTTTCGGTTTGTTTTTTACTAATTTCTAATCTACTATAAAGATAACGCAACCCAATAAGATAGCACAAAACAAAACCGAAACTGAATGAAACAAAAACGGAATAAAAAATCGTTGTATCAATTTTCTCTTCCTCAGGGCCGACAAACTTCAAACCTTTAGTCAACCATTTTTTCCAGTTTGCCTGAGAAATTTCTAGGGATAGGCAGCTTGAAACAAAAACAAGATAAATCAAAACAATAACACATTGTTTTTTGAGTTGGTCACCCATTCTTTCGCTCTTCCTCAGGGCGAGCAATTTCACTTACCTCCAAGCTTCAGAAGTTCCCCGTACGGGCCACCAAATGCCGCAGTCTGGCTGGGCACAAATGCCGCAGTCTGGCTGGGCACACAATCACGAGCCACCACACAGCTTGTAGATTCAAACAGCAACTCTTTATTCCCGAACTCACACCAGCCGTCTACAACCACGTTCTGGGGAAATCCACGTTCTCTGCCCAAATCCAAGTTCTCTGCCCAAATCCACCTCCACTGGGCTTCTATCTCCAAAATATACTGTCTGAATCCCGTGAGAACTCAAGGGGAACTCAGGCAGCAGGATACGCCCTATTCCCAGCAGGAATAATCTTAAACCTTAAACCTGGAACCTAAACTGGGAACGCCCTAAACAAGATTATCTTAAAACCGGGAACACCCTAATCTGCCTTGGTCCTTGAGCAAGGTTAAGTACATTCAATGTCACTGCAACATGGGGTACGCTGGCAAGGAAATTGTCATACTTACTTGGCTAATGGCTCCCAGCAT
>NW_026694748.1:0-118575 GCF_021218885.2 Marmota monax | reverse complement strand
ATATCCCATGCAAATAGTGACCGTTTGTTCCCTTTGCCGGATGACCAATGCAACGGGTGGGTCCTGACTGTCTCTCCCAATCCCCGTTTCAGTCCTGTGGCCACTGCCTATGAAGGCTCGGTTGGCTTTTACCTCTGTAAGTTCCTAAGGGCCGGCCAATTATTTCAGCGGGATCGTTAGTGCTGAGTCACACGAAGCAGGCGAACTGGAGCTTAATTGCCTCTGATTCGGGCTCTGTGTGTGTGTTCTGAGGGGCCCAGCCTGTACACCCCAGATCCACGCCAGCTCAGCATTGCCTAGTGATCCTGAGCAAACAGCATTTAGACAGTTTACGGCTCCCTATGCCCGCGCAGTTGAAGATGTCAGAGACTTGATCTCTCTGCGCCTGCCACCATGTTACATCTCCTCAGTGATATTCATGTTGCCCTTACAGCTTCCTGGTATAAGCAAGTTCTTGGGATTATACAAACTGCTGCTTCTGTTTCCAGTCCAGATTTCTAGAAATGAAACTCTGGGCCGCGCTGACAAGCGTCCGCGCTTGTCTGCGACCGTAGCAGAGCCGCCCTGGCCTCCGCAGCTCTTCAGCCCGGTGTCAGGCCCCAGGGGCCCAAGCGGCTGCCGCCGCAGCTCTCCGTCCCCCTCCTCCGGAGCACGGGTCCCCTGGCAGGGGGGTGCAGAACGACCCCAGAGCAGGCTCTGCCCGAAGGTGCAGCGGCGAACAGGCCACAGAGACGCTCGAGGCTGCAGTCCAGCCTTCGGAGGACAGGGCTCGGCATGCAGCCCAGCTCCAACCTCTAGGTGCGGCTGCTGCACAGTGTATACAGAGCCATCAAGACAGCAAGCAGAAAGCAAATGGCGGCTCCCGCGGAGTGGATTTTCGGCACAGAAACCACAGCCCCGCCAGCAATCCCAATCCACAAACTCTCCCTGTATAAAAAATATTCAAAAAAAAAAAAAAAAAAAAGGCGGGGCGCACTGAGCTTTCTTTGCCTCGGGTACTTACAATCCACTGCTGATTACACATTCAGCTTCTCCTCCCGGAGCGAAGCGAAAGAGCTATCTTATTCTCCTAACACTATTCTTACTAGGTATCCTGAGGCTGTAGGACAATTAATACTCAAAGGAATAAAAGCAGCAAAGGGAGTGTTTGGAATTTCTCCCAATAAAATTATTACTCCATATACTATGAATCAAATTGATGAGTTAGCTAATGAGTTAAATACTTGGGCAATAATCATGTGCAAATCTAATGTTTCATTTGATAACCACTTACCATCTAATCCTTTATTGTCTTTTTGGTCATTGCATCCTGTAATTTTTCCAAAAATGACAAGAAAAACACCTATCATGAATGCTCCAAATATATTCACTGATGGGTCAAATAATGGTACAGCAGCAGTAGTTACCCCTGATCAAACTTTTACATTTTTAGTACCCAAACAATCAGCTCAAAAGGTAGAGCTTAATGCAGTTTTACAAGCTTTTGTGATGTTTAAAGATTCTGTATTTAATTTATTTTCTGATAGTCAGTATGTAGTTAATGCTATAGTATCTCTTGAAGATGCTGGTAGGATTTCCCCTTCCTCTACTGTTTTCTCTTTGCTTTCCACTATACAAAGTCTAATCTGGGACAGAAAAGATCCATTCTTTATAGGACATATCAGGGCACATACAGGATTGCCTGGAGCCCTTAGTTTGGGCAATGATTTAGCAGATAAAACTACACATGACATACATATTTTCTCTACACAAGAAGAAGCTATAAATTTTCATAAAAAGTTCCATGTCAATGCTAATACTTTACAAAAGTGTTTTAAAATAACTAAGGAACAAGCTAGACAAATAATAAAACAATGTCAATATTGTGTGACCTTTTTACCACAAGTTAATCTTGGAGTCAATCCTAGAGGATTGATACCTAACCATATTTGGCAGATGGACGTCACACACTTGCCAGAATTTGGAAAATTAAAATATTTGCATGTTACAGTTGATACTTCTTCTGGATTTTTGATGGGCTCCCTTCATGCCGGAGAAAAAACTAAAGATGTTATAGCTCATTGCTTACAAAATTTTGCCACTGTGGGTGTTCCAAAACAGTTAAAAACAGATAATGCCCCTGGTTATACTTCTACCTCTTTTAAACAATTTTGCTCAACATTTGGCATTACTCATATAACAGGAATCCCATACAATCCACAGGGACAAGGCATAGTTGAAAGAGCTCATCAAACTATTAAAATGTACTTATTGAAGCAAAAAGAAGGAATTGGGAAGGGGTATATATTCCCCAAAGATAAACTTAAACTAACCCTTTTTACTCTAAACTTTTTAAATTTGGATTCATCAGGACTTAGTGCTGTGGAAAGGCATATGTGTCCAAAAAATGTACATAAGCCCAAGGTACTTTGGAAGGATATTCTAACAGGACAATGGAAAGGTCCTGACCCAGTGATTGTCTGGAGTCGGGGGTCTGTTTATGTGTTTCCACAGGGAGAACAGCAGCCGATTTGGATTCCAGAAAGATTAACTAAAGCGATTTCTACAGACCAAAAAGAAGATGATTTGGCTCAAATCCATAACAACTGATATCCAAAACTCCAGTTTGGCTATTCTTACATCTGCAACAGAACCAGGATGCTTTTTTCAATATCTATTTTATTATTGCCCTTTGTCATATCATGAAGTTCTATTTTGTTTTTTGAGCTCATACAGACCTAGGTTAATGTTTTGCTGATCAGTTCTATTTTTTGACTATAGAGTTTTTAAACATTGCAATGGAGATTTCACCTGTAAAAAGTTATAAGGCCTTTACTATAATGTTATGTGTTGTATGTATTATATTATGTGTGCACACTTGTGTTTTGTGTTATATGTTTGAATGTACGTATGTCCATATATCATATATGATGAGTGCTCATGATAAAATGGATCCAAAAAAATTTTTTTTCACGTGATTTATATGGTTTAATTTAAATTGGGTAAACAACTGTTGAGGATTGTTTTAATATGTAAACAAAAAAGAAGGTTAACAGATCTGTTTGTTTACTTTCACCTTTCCTTTTCATTATATTTAATAATTCTCTTAAAGATAATGTAAATTGTTAAGAAAATTGTTTTCTTTTAGTGCCTTCTGTAATGTTACGTAATTTTTTCTTTAGCCATTATTGCCAGAATTCCTATCTTCATCCCAGTGCTGGTGAAGTCAAAGATAAAACCAATCTACAGCTTCTACAATAGCCATCACTGAACTGCTTGCAGAACTTGCCTGGACACATTGTGAGCTCACCTGTATGCATTGTGAACTATCTGTTGGTGCAGCGAATTGTGGTAGTGCTGGAGTATTTTTGCTGATGGTGTCACCGGTGGTACAATTTTTCAAAGGAGCCCTCAATTGGCTTAATGTCATGGCATTTTGCATCCTCCTCTACTAGTGATGGTCTAAAATTTGGGGGCCAACAGAGGTGAGGCAAAGAACCTCACCCCCCCACTGGTGCAAAGGCCTATCCACAAGTATGGCTGTATGCTGGACCGGTAGTCAGTGACGGGTATGATCCAATTGCAGTGGTACCAACCTAAGACAGGAGGCTGACGCCTAGAGGTCAGTTCATCCGATGACGGGTAAGGACCATATGTTGAATTGGACTGCCTAACAGGCACGGTCCCTAAGCCACATGCTTGTTGTTTAAACAGAGAGGGGGAGATGTTGAGAGCCACAGCCGAAGGGGCCCCAGCAAACTTCCAGCTGCCAGCTGATGATTGGCTCACAGCGGCCCCAGCAACATCTAGCTGATTGGCTCCTCAGCCCCAGCAACATCTAGCTGATTGGCTCCTCTGCGGTGATGCTCATTGGACTGTTTCCCTGCCCTTTCAGACCACGAAGCTGCTCATTGGGGGACTTTTTTGGCTCCGCCCACGTGACCCAGCCAATCGGCCTCAAGAGCAGGAGGATTGTGGGAGGTGGAGAGAAGCTTGTGTGGGAGAGAGAGGCTTGTGGAAAGCCGGTGGTGGCAGTTGAGGCTCTGAGGGTTTTTCCTGAGAGGCTGTTTTGTTTGGCGTGTGTGGTTCTAAAAATAAAGTTAGTTTCTTTTGACAAGTGGCTCCTGATTGTGCCCAGCCAGACTGCGGCAGAAAACATATGAGATTTTTTATGATTTTTTGCCATTTTAAAGCAAATATTAATAAAATATCCAAATAAATATAACTTGAAAAAGTTATGTCATATTTGACAGGACTTCCCATCATATCAAATTAGGATAATTGCCTTAACGTCTCTCTTCTAGAAATCCCTTAATCAACTATGGAGTTCTCTGGAACATCCTAATGTTAGTTCAAGGTCAAATGACAATGTAGACTTTGCTCATAGAGAAGTTAGTCAATAATCTAAAAAGTTCTAAAGCACTTAATGACACCTGGGGTCCTAGATCATTATAAAAGATAAGTCATTTAACCAGAGTGTTGAAAGATATTTAAAGCAAATACAGAATGTTATGTCCTATGAAATAATACTTCAATATTTAACAGAGATGACTCAGTTTTCCCTTTCCCAAGCAATCAGAGAATTTGATAAAACCAATTTGAATCCTATAAACTTACTCTCCCATCCTCCAGTACTGAGCATTGAACCAGGGGCACTCTACCACTAAGCTACCTGCCCAGTTCTCTTTGTTTTATTTTGAAACAGGCTTACCAAATGGCCAAGTCTGGCCTGAATCTTGCCATCCTCCTGCCTCAGGCTCCTGAGAATCTGGAATTACAGGCATGGACCACCTCACCTGGCTAAAATGTGCTTCTTAAAGGGAAGCTGTTTGAGAAATGTTCAACTGGAACATTCCATAAGGAAGCCATTACTGATTTTAATTGTCTTTGGAATCATTTGCCCACCAGTTTCAAAATGTGCTTGAGAAGGAATCATAATAGACTCCTCTGCAGTGCAGAAGAAAGGCTTTCCCGGAGTTCCTTGGAATTTGCAGGTCCCACTCTGTGTTTCATTAATCACTTGAGAGCCAATGATAAAAGTCCTATGATATTCTTTGGAAAGATAGGAGTTTAGAAGCAAATTTTTGGTAATGTTGTGGTTTTTGCAGAGTCCTCCTGAAAGTCTATTATCAAAGTATCAAGCTCAAGGACCTTCTCCTTCATGGTCCCCTGCCCTCCACTTTTGTGAGGTTTTTGTTCAAATAGTTTCATTTTGATCCTGCAGTCTTTCACAGTAGCATCATCAGCTGGGACACTGTGGCCACTGAATATTCTAAGCCATTACATGGTCAGTGTTGGCTTCCTTGAGTTGTCTGAAGCTGACGGCAATCACTTGGCATGCATGAGGCTGCTGGACTGTGTGTGTGTGTGTGTGTGTGTGTGTGCGCGCACGTGTGTGTAAAACTGGAGATTAGGTACCTGGGGCACTTTACAACTGAGCTATACCCCCAAAACTTTTTATATTTTTATTTGAGACATGGTCTGACTATGTTGCCCAGGCTGGCTTGGAATATCCAATCCTCCTGCCTCAGCCTCCCAAGTTACTGGGATTATAAGTGTGCACCTCGGTACCTGGCCATAGAGCATTTAAACCCTCAAGAGATTACATTGCACCGGGAACAAGTGCCATAACTTAAAGGAGAATAATAGACTCAGACTCAAAATTCCTCTGGATGAATGTTATACCAATACGGAGACTCTCAAATAACTCTCAGACCACACATTGCCATTCCAATTAAGCCTTTATTTCTGGCCAGCAGCAGACACTCTACTCTCTAAAAGCAAGATGGTCAGAGTAACACACCACCTTCAGTGATGCCTCATATTTAAGCCAAAACACCAAAAAAGGGAGATTTGGGGTCTAGCCAATGGAAACAAGAACATGGAATATGTAAAGAAGAGTAGTGTACTACAATTTTATTGATGTTTTTATATTAACCAAGTTTTAGACTCTGTAAGGTGGAACAATACTCTAAAATAACAGTTGCTGTTTCAGCAGAGATGTACAAACCTTAATTTGTCCAGTTAGTTGCTCTAGAGAATAAAACTTATCAGACACAATGTAATTAATATTTTAAGAAGTGTTTGTCATTTTAACATGTAAATCAAACTTTGGTTTATATCAGCACATTAATATTTGCTCTTAGGGAATAACCTTGAATACTTTTAACCATTTGTGTTACATATATAAACAACATAGTTATAAAGAAACATTTTAATGTTTATCCTTTATTTATAGATGTTAATATTACTTACTTAGACCCTATTGTTTACTTAGATGTATTGTAATTATATTTTACCACATAAAGACTTTCTTACCTGGAAACATGTTTTTTACTAAATATATTATTATATTTAGAACCTTTTAATAATTTTTAATCCATGGATCCTTCTTTTTGTTTATACCTTAAAATAACCTTTATCAATTTCTGAATTTAAATAAATTAATTCATTTTAATAAGAGGAAATATATTTACAGTACTCTAATTGAAATGCAGTTGAAACCTCTTGACATTTTGTATATAGATTTATACCCGCTGGGACTTTTAAGTTTTAGTAACCTTGTTTTTGTGATAATGTAAATTTTAATTTTTTTAAATTTACCAATAAATGAAATAACCAACAGTGCTTAAATATTTTACCTTACGGAATTTAAGAAGTTAAGATTACTTGATATTATATTTAACAGTTAACATTTAAATTTTGTAAACAAATCAGATGTTTCTAACAAACACATCCATGATTAATTTCATATATGTCAGAACTAATTTACATTTTTTTAAAAAAAGGTATAAGACAAATGCATTGAATAGCATTTGTAATTTTTTCCCATTGAAGACAAATCCTAGAGACAATGGATATTAGACACTTTATAGACACTAACATTTTATTAACAACTGTTTGACCACCTAGAAACAAATCTGTGCATTGTAACTTTAAAGACATTTTTACTTTTATTTATTTACCCAATTTCAATTGAACCTTTTAAATCATATGAGTCAAATATATTAATATCCATTTTTTATATTTTAATTTATGAGATCATATGTCAATTTTTTGTACCAAATATATGTAGACACTGAGAAACTGATGTGACTCCATTTTTGAAAATAAATATACAACATCAGCTTCTACCTCAAGGCCTATCCAAGGAAGAGGAATGATCCTTGTCCTTGGAAAAACCCACAGAGCACTCCTAGGCACATACTCATCTTCTGAGTTGTTTATCTACAATTAACAGGAGAGATCTAAGGCACCAAGTGTCCCTACTCAGTTAGGCTAGGTGAGGACCCATAGCAACGCCCTAGCAACCAACAATCAGTATTTTCCCAGACAGGGAAAATACTCAGGATGCCAGATGACCCCCCAGTACTTTATGGTGGTTGATAACATGTTGGGAAACCATGTAGTTCAGCACATACACCCCTCATGGCTTAAAACAATCAGTTCAAAGGAATCCTGCAAACCCACCTTTCTGTTCAAATGTGGCTCAACGGGCTTCAACAAATATCCCTACTCATCCATTAATTCCCTCCACTGCAGATGGGACCAAGCAGGACAAGTCCAACCTGGCACTGAGATCCAATCAACCCACAGGAAAGAATGGTTGATCCCTGTTGCTTCAGGAGAAAAGATCTTCTTCAGAACAGGGATATATGAATGGTGTCCAAATAGACAGGCAGTAACTTGTGTCAAATCCTGATGAAGGGGAGCCAGGGGGCCATGAGGGGAAGGTCCCTGAGCAGCACTGCCTGGCAGCAGGAACTATCACAAATGAGTCAGCCACAACCTCAGCTGTGCATAAAATCTACCCCAACTTGTACGCCCATGTTTTCTAGGAGGAAACCTGGCCAGTCGATGCATGTTGTCCTTGAACTGAGGCCACCCTTGGTACTGAATCTGTGGAGCCAGTGAGAATTGATTCAAAGCTGCCTTTGACACCCTGTCTCCCTTTGCCTCCTGGATGGGGGTCTGACTCATCTTTCTTTGGGTGTCCTGCATCCTGCCCTATTATGTCTGACTACCCTTGTTCTTTGGAGAGCCACTGTCTGTTGTGACTCAGGTTGACAGTAACATCTACCTGCCTCCTGCACCAAGTCAAGGGTGGTAAGAGAAGGCAGGGCTGTGGCATGAAGTCACTCTTTCAGCTGGCTACACACAGACAAATGCCAGAGAAATTTAGAATTCAGTTGAGAGACTAGATTTTAATTGTTGTGGAGCCTAAAAAGCAATGAGGTCTGTGAAATAGCCTTAGCCCTACTGAACTGCACACATAGGAGATTAAATGTGGGTCATTTGTGGTAAGTCATTATGTGAAACAGAAACCAAAGATAACCTCAGCCAACTGTGAGTATCCAACTGTGATGTGAGCAGAAGTATTTTCCAACAAGATACCCAAGAAGACCATCATGGTTTAGATGCTGTGTCTCCCAACAGCTCACCTGTGAGACAATCATTTTGGAAAAGACATGATTGGTTTATAGCCTTAACCTTGTCAGTAAATTAATTCCCAGTGGGATTAACTGAGTGATAACAGGGAGCAGGTGGGGTGTGGCTGGAGGAAGCTGATCATTGAGGGTGTGAATATGGTGTGTATATTTTGTATGTGGCAAGTGGCCATCTCTCTCCCTCTCTGTTCTCTAATAATGTGAGCACCTTCCCTTTGCCACAATCTCCCACCATAATGGTCAGCCTCACCTTGAAGGTGAGGGCCCAAGAAATGGAATCTTCTGTGTGTGCATTGAGACCTCCGAAACCATGAGTCCCCAAATAAATTTTTCCTCCTCTGTAGTTGTTGGGGTTGGGTGTTGTAGTGACATCGTGAAAAAGCTGACTAACACAAAGACAGAACAACAAAGCAGAAATGCAATTCTGTAACTGCCACCAATTAAACCATTCCTTCTACATCTTCCCTGTAAGTCCTCCCCTCACATGGCTCACCATCCAAGCACTCCCTCTCTTTCCGTCTCTCCTTCCTCAATTCCTGAATTACTTTTTACTCAGACGCTTCAAATTTTCCTTTGTCTGTGAACTTCTCACAGCCTAAAGAGCCCTGGAAACTGCCTGGAGCAAAGGCTGCCTGGGAGATGTGCCCAGGGGGGTCTCTGATTCTGAAGGAAAACTCTCCAGTGGGTGGCCTCCCTGATGTCAGGAACACCTGCTGTCCAACCCTGTGTCTTTCTTTCCAATTCCCAAGTTGCCCATAGTTTGCACCCTAGGTGGATTTCAGACTTCTCCAAGTCTGATGAGGCACGGTGGCCTATGCCTGAAATCACAGCAACTCAGGAGACTGAGGCAGGAGGATGGCAAATTTGAGGCCAACCTCAGCAACTTAGGACTAAGCAATTTAGTGAGACCCTATCTCCAAATAAAAGCAAAAAATAAAAATGCAGGGGATGTGGTTCAGTGGTTGAGAACTAATGGGTTCAATCCCCAGTACAACAGACAAACAGGAGAAGTGTTGACCTAGGTCTAGAAGACTGATTCCACCCTCCTTGTCTGCTCTTCCTCTCTGAGTGTGCCCAGATTTGCTGCAAGGTAACTCAGACTCGACACTCGTGTGACTGTTGTCAACATGGTTTCTGTCCTGTGGTCTTCCTGGATGACACTAATGTCTTCAAAAAGCTGTTTTTACTATGGAATTTTTGGAAAAATAATTTAAATAATTTTGAATTGGCCAAAGATCCCTTTGAAAGATATTTTCAGGTGTTGTTTTTTCTTAGGGATTCAGTGCTTTTATGTCTCACGGGAGGAACAGGAGGGTCACATATGGAAAAAATTGAGTGGTTAGAGTGCATGGAGGGACGCATCCCTGACTCTCACAGTCTCCCTGATTCTGCGCTCCTGCGTGAGCATCGGATTCAATCAATCAATCCGGAGGAAGAAAATCCAATCAGGATTAAGTGGGTGGAGACTGGAGATCCTGATCAGATACCGCTTTCTGATTGGATGCCAGCCAATCAGATGGAGGTGGGGGCGTGGTCAGAGAGGTCCATAAAAGCTTCTGTGGAGCCAGAAGAGAAACACAAGAGTCCTGGAGCCCAAGGAGAACCAGCCTGGCCTGCTGAGGCTCCGAGAACCCTGCACACCTGGACAGATCCCGTAAGTCCCTCACTGCCCTGAGCACCACCCCGTTCCCGCCTCACCTGTGTGGATTCAGGAACAATTTTGTTCCTGTCTTTTCTCATGAACAAATTTAGAACGTCGATTTTGCCTCTCAGTGTAGTTTTACCTTGATCCTGAACACTAGGATTTCCA
Source organism: Marmota monax (assembly GCF_021218885.2). Classification (NCBI taxonomy): domain Eukaryota; kingdom Metazoa; phylum Chordata; class Mammalia; order Rodentia; family Sciuridae; genus Marmota; species Marmota monax. Next base: position 108,339 of record NW_026694748.1, on the reverse strand, counting down.
CTTTGGTTTATGTCACTTTCAATTTTCTTTCTTTGTTTCTTTGGTATGGGCTATTGAACCCAGGGGCACTCAACCACTGAGCCACATCCCTACATCTAAATTTAGAGACAGGGTCTCACTGTGTTGCTTAGCGCTGGCTCTTGCTGAGGCTGACTTTGATTCCATGATCCTCCTGTCTCAGTCTCCAGAGACCCTGGGATTACAGGCTTGTTCACTCACGCCCTGCACTTTTTCTTTTTTTTAAATTGTTGTTTTTTTAAAGTTTATATGGACAATATAATTTATTTATTTATCCATTTATTTATTTGGTGGTATGGTGATTGAACCAGGGCCTTGTGCATGTGAGGCAAGCACTCTATCAACAGAGGTATGTCCCCAGCCCAACATTTAATAATTTTTACCTGCTGCTGAGGATCAAGCCCAGTGCCTCACATGTCCTAGGAAAGTGCTCTTCCACTGAGCTCCAGGCAAAGCCAATTTAAAATTACTTAACCAAGGAAGTGAATTGCAATCCTATTTCATTCTAATTGATTGGAATTCTATTTCCTGATAATAAAAATATTTATTTTGTGTGCCCTTAAAATTATACTGTTTTGCTGGGCGTGGTGGCACACACCTGTAATCCCAACACCTCCAGAGTTTGAGGAGGCCAGAGAATTAGAGTTCAAAGCCAGCCACAGCAGCACGAGGTGCTGAACAAATCAGTGAGACCCTGTCTCCAACTAAAATACAAAATATGGCTGGGGGCAGTGACTTACTGGTTGAGTGTCCTGAATTCAATCCCCAATATTGCCTCATCCCCCAAATTATACTTTAAAGCTTATGTAGTTTTGTAATTTTATAATTTGTTTAAACAAATAAACAAAAAGCTTCAAACTATCTCATGCAACACTTCACAGACTCTGTTCTTCTGATCTGTTTGTTCTCTTGACCTCCCCCCTAAGGTGGCAGAATCTCACATGTGTAACAGATATCCTTGAGACTCTGTTGTAATTTCCAAGTGTTTTATAATATGGGCACATGCTTTATAATTGCCCATTCAATTTTTTGAAATTAAAAATAACATCACCCATGAGAGGGCAACTCCTTTCTGAGCCTCTGTAGTTGTTGAAACTGAGGAGCCTACTGCATTAAGTCACATGACACTCCAATTCCCATTTTATAAGGACAAAGGCTTTCCCCATTAAGGTTGGGGTGAGTTTTAGACTCACCAGTACCCCCTTCCCAGTGGCTGGCAATGGATGGGATAGTGGCCTTTTCTCTGGACCATTTTCCAGGTTCCTTCTTCTTTCAGACTCCCCAGGATGAGCATCCAGTCCCCACCCACGCTGCTGGAGCTGGCAGGGTGCATCCTGCTGAGTGACAAGTCCAGGGCCATCCTGGATCTGGAGGACCTGCCCATAGAGCTCTTCCCACCACTCTTTGTGGAGGCCTTCAGCAGGGGACACACTGAGGTCCTGAAGAAAATGGTGCAGGCCTGGCCCTTCACCTGCCTGCCCCTGGGGGCCCTGATGAGGAAGCCACAGCTGGAGATGCTCCGAGTGGCCCTGGATGGGCTGGACATGCTGCTTGGCCAGCAGGATCGCCCCAGGTGAGGGGGACCCAGGTGGCCTGGAAGGGAGCACCCTCGGTGCCAGGGAAGGGATGGGTATAGGCAGGGAGAGTGGGTGCTGAAGTGTGCTCCACAGGCTTCCTGTGCTGCCAGCAAGGAGGGGTGGAGAGGCCTTGGCCATGCTGAGCCCCATCTGGGAAAGGCTTCCAGATGTGGAGGTGCTTGTGGCAGCTGTGCTGACCCCTGAATGAGGCTGTACCTGCCCCTGCCTCAGTCTGTACAAGTGGGGGCACCAGGCTGGATTGGAGGGAAGTGGGTGGAGAAAAGTGAGACAGAAGGAAGAGGTGGAGCAGGGAGCAGCAGCTGAGAGGTGAAGGAAGGGGCCTCAGGGCTGAGACTCTGCTGTGGTCCCCGCAGGAGGTGGAAACTGCAGGTGCTGGATTTGCGGAGGGCTCCAAGGAACTTCTGGAGGACGTGGTCTGGAGACATGGTCGATGCCTGCTCACCAGAGGACATTAAGAAGAATCGAACATTGAAACTTGGTCCAGCAATGGCAGCTAAGCTGCCCTTGAAGATATTCATAGACTTGTGCCTCACAGAAGGGCCCATGGATGAATTCCTGACTCTCTTGTTCCTGTGGGTCACACAGAGAAGGGACAGGCTGCACCTGTGTTGCAGTAGGCTGAAGATCTTTGGGAAACCCACTGGTCACACCAGGAAGGTCCTGAGACTGTTGCAGCTGGACTCTGTCCAGAAGGTGGAAGTGCACTGCACCTGGGCGCCCTCCACCTTGGCTGCTTGTGCTCCTTTCTTGGGCCAGATGAGGAACCTGAGGAAGCTGCTTGTCTCCCAGGTCCGCGTGCCTGCCCACACCTCCCCAGAGGAGCAGGAATGGCTGCTCGCCCAGCTCACCTCACAGTTCCTCAGGATGGACTGCCTGCGGAAGTTCTGTGTGGATGCTGTCTTCCTCCTTGAGGGCCACCTGGAGCAGGTGCTGAGGTGAGTAAGGAGGATGAGCTTCCTCTGCAGACCAGTATCAGTAAATCTGAAAGGGCACCTACTGTGTGCCAGCCACTGACACTCTCATGGTGAACAAGGCACTGGAAGGTAAATAACCCATCATCTGTTCCTGTTGTATCCTGAAGCTCCATCTCCTAACCTGTGTTAGAGCAAAGGGCTAAACCAGGGTTTATGGTCTGGGAAGTTACATCATTCTGGGAAGCCAGCTGATGAGGACAGAAGCTAGTGAGGTGGGTGTGAGGTTCCTTCCCTGGGAGCCCTGTCCAGCGACAGGGGTACAAAGCAGGGTAGAGGTGAGGACTTTGAAGGAGGGAAGCCCCCACACCTCCACCTGTTGAACAAGGAAGCTCTGTGTCCTCCCTCTGGGAGAAGAAGAGCCCACTTCTAATGCCCTCCTGGGGAAGGCAGGTCTAAGCTCCCGGTGATGACTCAGGGGTTGTGAGTGAAGAGCAGGGAGGAAGACCTTGCTGAGGGGACAGGGAGTGAGCCCTGCAGGGGTTAACCCCAATGTCTTTTGACACATCTTTCCTGTATTTGCCTTTGGTACATGACTCTTCCTGACTTCCTGTGGCTAGATATGTGGCTTTCTGCTTGTCATTGAGGGTGACATTCATAGAGCTGGAGGACCCACAATATCACACATGTAGTGGTGAAAATTTCAGGTGGAAATGGAGTGACCTGAATGAGCAGATTCTACAAAAATGTGAATCGTGTTCAGATGGTCACAGTGACCTTGGGTTTGGGTCAATTCATCTTCTCCCTCAGAACTAACTGCCTGGTTCCTCCTTAGGCACCTGAAGACCCCCCTGGAGACCCTCTCAATAACCAAGTGCCCGCTCTCAGATTCCGACTGGTATTATCTCTCCCGCTGCCCAAACACCAGCCAGCTCAGACACCTGGATCTAAGGGGCATCAAACTGACCAATTTTAGTCTGGAGCCCCTCCAAATTCTTCTGGAGACTGTTGCACCCACCCTGAAGAGCCTGGACTTGGAAGCCTGTGAGATTACGGACTCCCAGCTCCAAGCCATCCTGCCTGCCCTGAGCCGCTGCTCCCAGCTCAGGGCCTTGTGCTTTTTCCAGAATCGCATCTCCATGTCGGTCCTCAGGGACCTGCTGTGTCACACTGCCACGCTGAGCAAGTTGTGCATAGAGCTATACCCTGCCCCTCTGGAAAGCTATGATGCCCAGGGTGCCATCCACCCAGGGAGATGTTCCCAACTCTGTGCAGAGCTCACAGCAATTTTGAAGGATTTTAGGCAGCCAAAGGTCCTTATTTTCTATACTGTGCCCTGTCCTCAATGTGGCCACATGTTCTTCTACAACCAGGGCCTCAATCACTGTTTCTGTCCAACAGCTGCCTAGTTGGGTATGTACAAAAAGCTGCCCTCTACACAACTGGATGTATAACCAGGATGTAGAGGGATCATGAAGGAAACTCAGAGCCCAGCATTTCAGACACTGCCTGAAGTGTGCATGGGGAAAGGAATTGGATGCTGGGGGCTACATTGGAAGGAAGCCCCTGAAGATTGGACCTTCTGCATAGAGCCATATGTGTCTGTATAGAGTCATAACAAGGGGCCTGGATTTTTAGAGTGGGATTTAGGCTTCATGCACATATGAAGAAACTATTTTGTTCCATGGATGGTACATTAAAAAATAGTCCAAAATGAACAAGATCTCAAGATTAGTCCTTGATATCTTCCATGATGGGTTTACCCAGTTTTCTGTTTTTGACACTGGAATTCTCCAGGGACTGATGGAGAAACAACACCAAGTACTTGGTGATCAATAAGGTTCATTCCCAGGAACTTAAAGCATCCAACTGAAATCAGGTCATTATCTGTGGCTACACTGTGGCATAATCCATGTAGGGGAACACAGGAGGCCTGGAGCATTCTAAGTGGACGATAAAATTTCAAAAAGCCCTTCTTAGGCAACCTCAGTGCCACCCAGACACTCAGGGCTTGCCCATTTTTGTGAATCTCCACATAGACCTAGAAACCTGGCATCTTGGCCTCTTTGGATGCAATGAGAATAAAATAGGGTCTCTGGGCCTCACAAAATCTTGCCCATCATCCTGCTACAAAGTCTTTCCTGAAATAATGTAGTCATGGCTAATGAAACCATCCAAATTATCTTTCATCAAAATAGTAGAATTATATAGGTAGATAACACTTGCAAATGTGTCCAAATTAAACTTTATAAATTACCAACAGGCTTCAGTTCTTGGACTTTTATGGGGGAGGATCAGGAATCAGAGCCCAGTGGGTTCTCATGCAGATGTTTAAGGGTTGGGTTGGTATGTAGGAGTGGTGAGCCTTTCTCAAATGCCCATGGGCAGGAAAGTGAAATGTTCTCCTTAATATGCCAGCTGTCATTTAAGATGGCCATCCAGGTGCTAAGCAAGACCTTATAGTGAGAAATTGATATGACTCCATTTTTTTAAATAACCAGCCTCTACCTCAGAGCAGGGCCTGTCCAAAGCAGAGGCGGTGGGGAGAATGATCCAGCATTTCTAGGCACATAGCTACCCCTAACTGCAGTGACCAGATAGCCTTGACTCAGGCAATGCAAGACCAAAGAATGCTTGAGACCTAATTTCGGACCATAGCAACAACCAAACAGAGTGAGACAGGGAACATATCTGAAATGCCAGGTGACCCTCCCATTAGTTTTGGTGATTGATAGCATGTTAGGAACCCATGTAGTTTAGCATGTACACCCCTCACAGCTTAAGCCAATCAGTTCAAATATATCTAAGCAATCACCCTTACCCAACTTGTTCCCACCACTGAATGTGCTAATCAATGTTAAGAGTTTTTGTTTGATTTTACCACGGTGTGAAATGATTTACTGAGTGATATTGTGATGCATAGAGTATCCAAAAAAAAAAAAACCCAAAAACTATAAATCCTCACTGAACTAGGGGCCATGACTCACTTCCTGGGACTGCTGCTTCCAAAATGGTTGTGAGTACAGGCTCGAGCTTGAAATAAAGACTCTTGTGTCATTGCATTAGATTCGGCTCCTGGAGGGCTACTGGGGTCCCATGAATCTGTCATTATGATAGGTACTAAAAAGAAAAGAAAAATTGAAAGGTAGTTGTTAGAGACACAGCAGACTCCTAAAACCTTACACTACCCTTGGGGACAGGGACAGAGAAGCAGGCTTTGATTCCCCTACAAGGTAAAGGCTGTTTGGGGGGGATTGGCTCAGCCAACAGGCTTGAGAAGTATAAGATTCTTGCTTAGTATCTGGATAGCCATTTTAAGTGACAGCAGCCATTTTAAGGAAAAACCTTTGCTTTCCCACCCAACCCTAATCACCCATATTAGGACCCACCTGGCTCTGATTCCTGAGCCTCCCAAGATCGGGTTGCCTGGTGTGCCCAATTTCCCCTTTGAGCTTCACTGAGTCTCCCCGGGTCCCGATCTGGATTCCATCATGGGACCCACTTCTCCATTCTGCTGAAGGCCCTCTCTGCCCCCACCAACAGACATTTCATCTCCAGTCAACCTAAAGGACCTAGAGTTCCCAGGAAGTGACGGTTGATCGTCTGGCACTCTATGTGGTTGGGGGCACCCCCAGGCACAACATTCAGAGCTACTGCTGATCCCTCCTATTGACTCAGTGTATAAGTGGTCATTTATTTGGGTCCTAGGTTTTGAGACAAAACCACCGAGGATAATTGGGAGCTGTTCCTGGTGAGACTACCTCTCAGCCTTGGGTTATTCTCTATGGACTTTTCCCACATCTATGAGTATCTGTACCTTATATGGGTTTTTGCCCCTACTACATTGTCCTGGCTGGGTCCCAAGTACCTCTATGGGATCCTGGTCTTACGCTTACCCAGTGGGGTTGACAACCACTTGAGCATAACCATGCTCTCAACTAGGTGATACTAAGAGACTGGGGGATGGTCCATGTTTAAGTTCACATTCTATGTCTCCTGGGTGGCTCCTCATCCATTCCCTCCCAGAGTCCTCTAGGCTGCCTCCTGGCTAACCTAGGGTCTCTCTCACCCCAGATCTAAACCCCGAAAAACTTATCTGCTTGTGCAATCAGATCTGGCTTCAATATCCTTTGAATAATGACTCTTAATTGCCACTTGAGGGCACTCTAGACCCCAATGTTATCAGGGATCTCTTCAACTATTGTGAGTGTTTGGGAAAATGGAAAGAGATGTCATATGCTCAGGTCTTTTCCTTTCCATGTCCTAATCCCTCTCTCTCTAGCTCTTGCTCTCCCACACAAGTCCTCTCAGCCCTCACCTCCCCTACACCTTCTTCCAAAGGGACAGAGGATTCTACCCAGGATTCCTCCTCCTTTGACCCAGTGGGTGAGACACCCACCTTGCCACAGTTCTCTTTCTGATGAAGCTACCACAACAACTGTTCCCTTGGCCCCTCCACCTTCTCTCCTCCTGCCACAGGCTCACAGGCTACCACTGCTCAACCCACATCTCTGTGTCTGATACACGAGGTGGCTGGGGTAGATGGTATAACCCGGGTTCATGTGCCTTTCTCTTTTTTAGATCTTTCCCAGACAGAACAGTGGCTTGGATTCATACTTCAAGCCCCACCACATATATCAAAGGGTGTCAATATCTGACTCAATCATATAATTTGACCTTCCATGGTGTCCATATGATCTTGTCTAACACCATCCTGCCTGAGGACCACAGGCAAGTTTGGAAGCAAGCTAGAAATTATGCTGAATACATTATACACCAGACTACCCCTGCCCATCTGATTGACATTGAAGCAGTCCCTGACCAGGACCCCAACTGGGATTATAATTTTCCTGAGGAATAACTAGTAGAAACCAATGCATTACTTGCCTCATGGCAGGACTTAGAAAGGCAGCCATAAGGTTATCAATTATGAAACACTTCAAGAAGAATTCCAAGATAATAATGAAAACACTTCAGCATTTTTAGATTGCCTGACTAAGGCTTTATTACAATATATTAATCTGGACCCTGAGGCTCCAGATGGGAGACAACTACTGAGGACATAATTGTTCTCCCAGATTTTCCCTGATATTAAGGCCAAACTAAGACACATTGAGAGGAGGCCCCTAACTCCCCAACTGAGGTTCTGGAAGTGACCTTTAAGATGTATAATGAGGGAGACGAGAAGGCCTGAAAGCAGAGATATCAGATGCTCGCTCAAGCCATCTACCTGGTCTCAGCATCTATGCTTGGTTCCACTGGCCCAAGGAAGTGTCCCTCGGGTCTGCTTAAACCCTGTTTTAAATGTGGTCAGATGGGTCATTGGGCTTGTACATGTCCTAAGCCTTGTAAGCTTCTGGGTCTTTGTCCTAAATGCCATCAAGACGGACACTGGGCCATTGACTGTCCCCAAGCTCATAGGAGCCCCTGGACATCCAGCCCTCCTGGAGTGGCTGCAGAGGTTTGACAAGACCCAGGTCCTCATCACCAAACCACTACCATCACTCCACGGAAACTCAGGGCACTCTAGATCCCAATGTTATCAGGGATCTCTTCAACTACTGTGTGTTGAAGAGATAACTTCAGGGTAACTCTTCTTATTTCAGGTAGGCCCATCTCCTTCCTCCTAGACACTGGGGCTACATATTCAGTCCTCAAGGTGTTCTGGGGGCCAACTACCAACCCTTACAGACACCTAGCCTTGTTTGTGCTTTTGGTTTTGTAATTTTTACACATTCCTGTTTGGTTAATCCACAATGTCCTGTTCCCCTTATGGGAAAGGACATCCTCACAAAGTTGGGGGATATGCTCTCCTTCTCCCCTCATAGACGCTTCCATGCAGACTGACCTGCTGCCCCCATGACCCTCACACTTACCTTAGGACCATCCCCTACTCGGTTGGCCAGTGCCTTCCCATGACCCACTTCTGAGGTGGACATTTCCAGTCCTTCTATCACCTCACACCACGAGCCCATTCACATCTGTCTCAAAACCTCCTCCATTTACTGCCTAATCACAACACCTGCTCTCCCTCCTTGCGGATGCTGTCCCTCTCTTTGCAGAGCAGCCTCAATCACATTCTTTCAACAGCTTTGCTCTTTCATCCAGGTATTTGGGCTGCTTTGGAACCTGGCCTGAGGGCCCAGGACAATGACCACACACCTTCTTCCATTCACCTAGGGCTCTTCTTTACCACACACTGGCCTCCCTTGGGGAAGTGACTTTGCTCTTCCTCAACCTTCCTTCTCACAAGTCTACTTCCTAGAGATGGCAGTGACAAGTCTCCACTCTAGAGACAAAAGTTAACTTAGATCTTGGCCCAGCACCAAGATTCTTGACTTTCCCATCCCTTCCCCTTGGTGAGTTCACTCTTGGGTCTTGGTTCTCAGCTCCTCTGTGGAGCTCATGAAAGCCCTGGGAATGCACCAAGACTCTCATGGCAAATCTGGGAACTAGGGAAGTAGTGGGTGAGGACTCCCTTCTCTCAGACCCAGGAAGGCTTCAGCTCCGGGGCCAGAGAATTGTGTGGTGGTGACCCCTTTTCACTCTGTTCCCTCTCTCACTCTGGTTTGTCCTAGAGCTGGGGCCACCTCCCTGTAGCCACTCCAGCAATCCAACTTACCATGGGAAACTCCCAGTCCAGAATCCCATCTGACTCCCCTCTCCGCTGCCCCCTCACCCATGTAGCCCCACTCCATTTGGCTCCTGAATAATTCAACTTTCCACTCGGCCATGGCCCCTTTATGACTTGGACAATGATCAAATAATGGCACCTTGGAGCCAAATATTTTATGGAATCTTTATAACTTTTGAAAGCATTCAAAAAAATGGAAGGAAATCCCTTCTATGCAGGATTCTCCTCTGTCCAATCTAAGCCTTCCCAGGCTCCTCTTGCTTCCCCGCCCAGCATCTACTTGCCACTAATGCTCTGGATTCCTCCAGAGACCTTCCTTCTAGACAAACAAGGACCCAGAAACCTCCTCCCTTCTTCTATTGGCATTGAACATTGTAAAGCCCTGGGCAGCAATGTCCCTGGCCAAGTCCACACTGAAGCTAACATTGAAATACAAAGGACAGCCCTGTCTCCTTGATGCTTGGAGTTAGCTGAGTGTGCTCTGCATCCTTCCTCCCCTCCTGGGGGCCATCAGACAGTGTAGTCTGTCTGTCTCCCCTGGCAGATGGGCCCTCCTCCGTGTGCTGTCTATCACAGAGACCCCCCTACTCGCAGCACTACATCTAGTCCATAACAAGGGCTCATCAAGAATTTGTTGATTGCGAGAGGGGGAAGATGGCGGCGAGGGGAGTGCATTACCCCTGTGTGCTGCTTCACTGTGTGGGAGTATGACAAGTCAGGACGGCTAAAGGATATATTGTTAGGAATTTCCAGCAATAGTGGGGTGCGCCGGAACCTGGAGAAAGGATTTCCATCACACGAGGATCGGCTACGGGGACTCAAACGCGAGAGGTTTGTCGCACGGAGGGTAAAACTGCTTATTCAGCAAATCGCCCCGCGGCTAGAGTCTGCAACGCGCGCTGGGATAGAGACGCAGGGTTACAGTGCTGCAGTTTCTGCCAGCCGCGCAAGCACCGCACTCAGGGCTGAATTCTGGGTTCGAGACGGGGGAAGGAAGTGGTCCATCTCGGTTCTCAACACCGGTCAGACCACAGAGGAGGCCAGCAGCCACCATGTTGGTAAACTGACGTCACCATTCCTGTTTTTGACTGACCGCAGCTCATTCAGCCATAGAACAGGTAATTTCAGGCTGCAATTCACCTGCGGCTCGCAGACAGATTGCTAGGGTTCAGCGCCTGGGGGCTTCTTAAAATCTGATCTTATCGGAGTGAACACCGAGCGCGGGGCGGCCGAGTTCCGGCTCCCGGAACCGTCCCGGAACCGCCCTGGCTCAGGGCTGCGGAGCCTGCGGAGGCTGCTTCTTGGACCCTGCTACTATCAGAGCAAACACCAAGCACCAAGAAGCCGAATTCCGGCTCCCGGAACTAAGCCCGCGGGGACTGCTTCTTGGAGCTTACACTTATAGGAGCTTACACCGAGCACGGAGCGGCCGAGTTCCGGCTCCCGGAACTTCCCTGGACCGGGGCTAGGAGCCCGCGGAAACTGCGTCTCGGTCCGGGTCCTGCTGAGGGCTGGTCAGGACTCACCCGTTGCTTGGGTTGCCCGGCAAGGGGAACGAAATGCTGCCATTCGCATAGGATACCAACATGGCAGAGATCTGATGTCAGCAGAAAGCGGTGGAGGAGAGATCTTCATCAATACCAGCGGTGACATAAGCAGTTGGTCTCCTGGTAAGGGGGGTGAGGCTCAGTCACCCGAGTCTCCTCAATTTGTCCTCGAGCCAGAGGGAAGGAGCCGGGCCGCCGCCAGCCCCTGGAGCAGGCCCAGCGGCTCGCCAGCATGGTGACTGCGTGACCCCAATTGGAGAGGGGGCGGAGCGGAGCCGCCACCCACACCCGCCAGGTGGGCAGACCCACGACCCAGTAGTACATGGGCGTGGTAGGAGGGGCAGGGCAGAGCCGCCCTTCGCGCTTGCAAGGTAAACAGACCTGTGACAGCCTGGCGGGTCAGGCCCAGTGGCCTGCCAGTGTGGTACACATGTCACCCCAACTGGAGTAGGGGCAGAGCAGATCCTTCTCCCACGCCCGGATCAGGCCCTGCCGGTGTGGTGGTCACGTGACCCCAATTGGAGTGGGGGCGGAGCGGAACCGCCACCCGTGCCCGCAGGGTGAGCAGACCAGTGATCAACCTGCAGATCAGGCCCAGGGGTCCGCAGGCGTGGTAGGAGGGGCAGGGCAGATCCGCCGCCCGCGCCTTCAAGGTAGGCAGACCTACAACAGACCGGCGGATCAGACCCAGGAGCCTGCCGGCGTGGTACAAACACCACCCTAATTGGAGTAGTGACAGAGCAGAGTTGCCTCCCTTGCCAGGAACAGACCCAGCGTCCTGCAGGCGGGGTAGTCACGACACCCCAATTGGAGTAGGGGCAGAGCAGAGCCTCCACCCGTGCCCGAAAGGTGGGCAGATCTGCGACCGACCAGCGTGACAGGCCCAGTGGCCTGCTGGTATGACAGACACATCACCCCATTTGGAGTAGGGGCAGAGTAGAGCTGCCGCCCGCGCCTGCAGGGTAGGCAAACCTGCAACCGACCGGCAGATCAGGCCCGGTGGCCTGCCGGCGTGGTACACTCGTCACCCCAATTGGAGTAGGGGCAGAACAGAGCCGCCACCAGCTCCCAGAACAGGCCCAGTGACCTGCCGGCGTGGTAGCCACGACACGCCAATTGGAATAAGGAGAGAGCAGAGCCGCCGCCTGCACCTGCAGGAAAGATACACAAGCAGTATGAAAAGACAAGGAAAGAAAGGACCACAAGCAATGCAGGTCAACGCAACTTTAGAAGAGGTAACAGCTGCAGCAGATGGAATGTCAGATAAAGAATTCAGGATATACATGCTTCAGATGATCTGGAGTATCAAGGAAGACATTAAACAGCAAAATCAGACAATGAAAGATCACTTTGACAACGAATTATGCAAACAAATCCAGGAAGCAAAGGATCAACTATACAGGGAGATAGAGGTTATAAAAAACAAGCAATCAGAAATCCTAGAAATGCAGGAAGCAATAAACCAAGTTAAAAACTCAATGGAGAATACTACCAGCAGAGTAGAACACTTAGAAGATAGAACATCAGACAATGAAGACAAGGTATTTCAACTGGAAAAGAACATAGACAGCTCAGCAAGATTGTTAAGAAACCATGAGCAGAACATCCAAGAAATATGGGATAACATTAAGAGACCAAACTTAAGAGTCATTGGGATACAGGAAGGTACAGAGCTCCAAACCAAAGGAATGAGCAGTCTATTCAATGAAATAATACAAGAAAACTTCCCAGACTTGAAGAATGAGACAGAATCCCAAATCCTAGAAGCCTACAGGAGGCCGAATGTGCAAAATCATAAGAGATCCACACCTAGACACATTATAATGAAGATGCCCAACATACAGAATAAGGAGAGAATTTTAAAAGCTACAAGAGAAAGGAAGCAGATTACATTTAGGGGTAAGCCAATCAGGATAACAGCTGATCTTTCAAAACAGACTCTGAAAGCTAGAAGATCCTGGAATAACATATTTCAAACACTGAAAGATAATGGGTTCCAACCAAGAATTGTGTATCCAGCGAAATTAAGCTTCAGGATGGAGAATGAAATTAAAACCTTCCTCGATAAACAAAAGTTTAAAGAATTCGCAGCTAGAAAACCATCTCTTCAAAACATCCTCGCCAAAGCATTACAGGAAGAGGAAATGGAAAATAACAATGAAAACCAACAGTGGGAGGTAGGACAGTAAAGGGGGGGGGGAAATAATCAAAGAGGAAAACAAACAATGTTTAGTAACAGAAATAAACAAATATGGCTGGAAGAACAACCCATATCTCAATAATAACCCTAAATGTTAATGGCTTAAACTCACCAATTAAGAGACACAGGCTAGTAGAATGGATCACAAAACAAGACCCAACAATATGCTGCCTACAGGAGACGCATTTGATAGGAAAAGACATACATAGGCTGAAGGTGAAAGGTTGGGAAAAATCATATCACTCATATGGACTTCGGAAACAAGCAGGCGTGTCCATACTCATATCAAATAAAATAGATTTCAAGCCAAAGTTAATCAAAAGAGATAAAGAGGGACACTACATACTGCTTAAGGGAACCATACACCAACAAGACATAACAATCATAAATATTTATGCCCCAAACAATGGTGCAGCTATGTTCGTCAAACAAACTCTTCTCAAGTTCAAGAGTCTAATTGACCACCACACCATAATCATGGGAGACTTCAACACACCTCTCTCGCCACTGGACAGATCTTCCAAACGAAAGTTGAATAAGGAAACTATAGAACTCAATAACACTATTAATAACCTAGACCTAATTGACATATATAGAGTATACCACCCAACATCAAGCAGTTACACTTTTTTCTCAGCAGCACATGGATCCTTCTCAAAAATAGATCATATATTATGTCACAGGGCAACTCTTAGACAATATAAAGGAGTAGAGATAATACCATGCATCTTATCTGATCATAATGGAATGAAACTGAAAATCAACGATAAAAGAAGGAAGGAAAAAGCATACATCAATTGGAGAATGAACAATAGGTTACTGAATGATCAATGGGTTATAGAAGACATCAAGGAGGAAATTAAAAAATTCTTAGAGATAAATGAAAACACAGACACAACATATCGGAATCGATGGGACACATTGAAAGCAGTTCTAAGAGGAAAATTCATTGCTTGGAGTTCATTCCTTAAAAAAAGAAAAAACCAACAAATAAATGATCTCATACTTCATCTCAAAATCCTAGAAAAAGAAGAGCAAAACAACAGCAAAAGAAGTAGAAGGCAAGAAATAATGAAAATCAGAGCTGAAATTAATGAAATCGAAACAAAAGAAACAATTGAAAAAATTGACAAAACTAAAAGTTGGTTCTTTGAAAAAATAAACAAAATCGACAGACCCTTAGCGATGCTATCGAAGAGAAGAAGAGAGAGAACTCAAATTACTAGCATACGGGATGAAAAAGGCAATATCACAACAGACACTTCAGAAATACAGAAGATAATCAAAAACTATTTTGAATCCTTATACTCCAATAAATTAGAAGATAGTGAAGGCATAGATAAATTTCTTAAGTCATATGATCTGCCCAGATTGAGTCAGGAGGATATAGAAAACCTAAACAGACCAATATCAATTGAGGAAATAGAAGAAACCATAAAAAGACTACCAACTAAGAAAAGCCCAGGTCCGGATGGGTATACAGAAGAATTTTACAAAACCTTTAAAGAAGAACTAATACCAATACTTTTCAAGCTACTTCAGGAAATAGAAAAGGAGGGAGAACTTCCAAATTCATTCTATGAGGCCAACATCACCCTGATACCTAAACCAGACAAAGACACTTCAAAGAAAGAAAACTACAGACCAATATCTCTAATGAACCTAGATGCAAAAATCCTCAATAAAATTCTGGCGAATCGGATACAAAAACATATCAAAAAAATTGTACACCATGATCAAGTAGGATTCATCCCTGGGATGCAAGACTGGTTCAATATACGGAAATCAATAAATGTTATTCACCACATCAATAGACTTAAAAATAAGAACCATATGATCATCTCGATAGATGCGGAAAAAGCATTCGACAAAGTACAGCATCCCTTTATGTTCAAAACTCTAGAAAAACTAGGGATAACAGGAACATACCTCAATATTGTAAAAGCAATCTATACTAAGCCTCAGGCTAGCATCATTCTGAATGGAGAAAAACTGAAGGCATTCCCTCTAAAATCTGGAACAAGACAGGGATGCCCTCTCTCTCCACTTCTGTTCAACATAGTTCTCGAAACACTGGCCAGAGCAATTAGACAGACGAAAGAAATTAAAGGCATAAAAATAGGAAAAGAAGAAATTAAATTATCACTATTTGCAGATGATATGATTCTATATCTAGCAGACCCAAAAGGCTCTACAAAGAAACTATTAGAGCTAATAAATGAATTCAGCAAAGTGGCAGGATTTAAAATCAACACGCATAAATCAAAGGCGTTCCTGTATATCAGCGACAAATCCTCTGAAATGGAAATGAGGACAACCACTCCATTCAAAATATCTTCAAAAAAAATAAAATACTTGGGAATCAACCTAACAAAAGAGGTGAAAGACTTATACAATGAAAACTACAGAACCCTAAAGAGAGAAATAGAAGAAGATCTTAGAAGATGGAAAAATATACCCTGTTCATGGATAGGCAGAACTAACATCATCAAAATGGCGATATTACCAAAAGTTCTCTATAGGTTTAATGCAATGCCAATCAAAATCCCAATGGCATTTCTTGTAGAAATAGAGAAAGCAATCATGAAATTCATATGGAAAAATAAAAGACCCAGAATAGCAAAAACAATGCTAAGCAAGAAGTGTGAATCAGGCGGTATAGCGATACCAGACTTCAAACTATACTACAGAGCAATAGTAACAAAAACAGCATGGTACTGGTACCAAAACAGGCGGGTGGACCAATGGTACAGAATAGAGGACACAGAAACCAATCCACAAAACTACAACTATCTTATATTTGATAAAGGGGCTAAAAGCATGCAATAGAGGAAGGATAGCATCTTCAACAAATGGTGCTGGGAAAACTGGAAATCCATATGCAACAAAATGAAACTGAATCCCTTTCTCTCGCCATACACAAAAGTGAATTCAAAATGGATCAAGGAGCTTGATATCAAATCAGATAGAAGAAAAAGTTGGCTACGATCTACATTCGGTGGGGTCGGGCTCCAAATTCCTCAATAGGACACCCATAGCACAAAAGTTAATAACTAGAATCAACAAATGGGACTTACTCAAACTAAAAAGTTTTTTCTCAGCAAAAGAAACAATAAGAGAGGTAAATAGGGAGCCTACATCCTGGGAACAAATCTTTACTCCTCACACTTCAGATAGAGCCCTAATATCCAGAGTATACAAAGAACTCAAAAAATTAGACAATAAGAGAACAAACAACCCAATCAACAAATGGGCCAAGGACCTGAACAGACACTTCTCAGAGGAGGACACACAGTCAATCAACAAGTACATGAAAAAATGCTCAACATCTCTAGCTGTCAGAGAAATGCAAATCAAAACCACCCTATGATACCATCTCACTCCAGTAAGATTGGCAGCCATTAGGAAGTCAAACAATAACAAGTGCTGGCGAGGATGTGGGGAAAAGGGTACACTTGTACATTGCTGGTGGGACTGCAGATTGGTGCAGCCAATTTGGAAAGCAGTATGGAGATTTCTTGGAAAGCTGGGAATGGAGCCACCATTTGACCCAGCTATTCCCCTTCTTGGTCTATTCCCTAAAGACCTAAAAAGAGCATGCTACAGGGACACTGCTACATCGATGTTCATAGCAGCACAGTTCACAATAGCAAGACTGTGGAACCAACCTAGATGCCCTTCAATAGACGAATGGATAAAAAAAAATGTGGCATTTATACACAATGGAGTATTACTCTGCATTAAAAAATGACAAAATCATAGAATTTGCAGGGAAATGGATGGCATTAGAGCAGATTATGCTAAGTGAAGCTAGCCAATCTCTAAAAACAAATGCCAAATGTCTTCTTTGATATAAGGAGAGTAACTAAGAACAGAGTAGGGACGAAGAACAGGAGAAGAAGATTAACATTTAACAGGGATGAGAGGTGGGAGGGAAAGGGAGAGAGAAGGGAAATTGCACGGTAATGGAAGGAGACCCTCAGGGTTATACAGTGGAGGGGGTAGAGAGAGAGGAGGGGAGGGGGGGGAGAGGTGGGGAGGGGGGAGGGTGGATGATGGGAAAGGCAGCGGAGCACAACAGACACTAGTATGGCAATTTGTAAATCAATGGATGTGTAACTGATGTGAATCTGCAATCTGTGTATGGGGTGAAGGTGGGAGTTCATAACCCACTTTAATCAAAGTGTGGAATATGATATGTCAAGAAATTTGTAATGTTTTGAACAACCCACAATAAAAAAAAATTAATTTGCTCAAAAAAAAAAAAAAAAAAAAGAAATACAAAGGACAGACTCTGCTAGCTGGATAAGAGGCCTAAGACTAAACAAATAAGTGTCAATTTAACTTTTCCCTTGGTTACAATACAGAAGAAAACTTTCGCTATCCATCTCCCTGACCTCACACGCCCTTTTCACCTTTATGTGGTTGAAAAGCAAGGCTTTGCTCTACAGGTCCTTGGACACATGCTGGGGCCAACCTTTGCCCTGAGTCATTTATCTATTGAAGTGTCTGGACCCTACTGTTCAGAGATGGGCCCCTTGTGCCTGCAGCCTCTGGACTCATTAAGCAGACAAAGAAATTCATCTTTGGGGCCCCACTCAGCATCCTGGCTCCCCCTCACCTAAAGGAACTCCCCACCTACAAGGGCTTACATTCTTTGCCCCTTGTTGCCTTTAATCTCTACAGGTTTTTCTGGTGGAAGATCCTACTCTAATTTCCCCACCTGCTCACCTTTAAACCCTGTGACTCTCATTCCTGATCCTCAGGACCCTTCCACCTCTTCTACTCTTACCCATTCATGCTTAGAAACTCTGGAGGAGCTTCTTCCCCATCCCTCCAACACACAGGAAGGACCCTCACTCCAACAACATACACATGGTTCACAGATGGCTCCTCCATCTTTCAGGAGGGAATTCACGGCCAGGGTAGGCAATAGTCTCTCTAGCCTCGGTTGTGTAAGAGCCTCCACTCCCAATATCAGCAGGCTGAACTTGTAGCCCTCATCAGAGCCTTCACTTTGGCAAAGGGAGCTTCCCTCAATGTCTACTGTCCCTTGAATTACATTTAGACTGAACTAAAATCCTTCCTTGGCTCTTCCTCTGTCACAGGCCGTCCCAAAGAAGCCACTCGACACCTCCCCTTTGAGCTTCTATATGGACAGCCCACCTCCCTGCTCAGCTCACCACCCTCTGATTCTCCACTACCCCTTGCTCCTCATCTTTTCTGGCCCCTTCTTGCATACACTAGGATCCTTCTTTGACAACACAGGGATGTTGTTCTGGCAAAGCCAATTCTGCCTCTTCTCTTTCTCCCACTCTGTCTCCTGGTGACCTGGTACTTTTACCACCCCCAATAAGCTCCCCTCCTTCTCTCAATTCTCTGAAAAATGGACTGGACCCTTTCAGGTCATTCTTACCACTTGTTTGGTGGCTCACCTTGAGGGTATCCAATATGGAGTTCCTAACCCCCATTTAAAACAGTCCTCTCTGCCCTCTTACACTGTGAGACCCACAGGCCCTTCAAGCTATGTCTCTCCAAGGTTGAAACCCCAATCTTCCTTTGGTCTCTGAGGACCAAAAGGATACTGTAGAACCATGAGTGCCAACCTTCCCTTTTTCATTTTTACCTCCTCCCTCACACTGCACTCACATCCCGGGGTGCAACCACCAGGGATTACCATTCCAGTTTCCAGGAGACTTACAGCAACTTGCTCAAACCATACTAGCCATACAATGCGAGCTTGATTCTTTAGCTGCTGTGGCTCTGCAGAATCCAAGAGGCCTTGACCTTTTTAGGGCCAAGAAAGGTGGATTTTTCTGAACCTACAAGAAGAATGCTACTAACATGTCAATCAATCTGGTAAGTAAAGGACAAGATAAAACAACTCCAACAAGACCTTGAACATAGAAAAACACAGCCCTCCTCTGCTGAAGGAATACCAATCCCTCACCAAAACTGGGCCCCCTGGGACAGCATTCCACCACCACTCAACCTCCCTCATTGTCCCAATGATTCAAACACTGCCCCTTCCCAGCAGGAAGCAGTTAGAGATTGACCTACATCCCTGTTCCCCATGGGGCCCAACAAAAAACAAAAAAGAGGAAATATAAGGTCCTTGTTTAGCACCTCCATGGCCATCTTAACTGACAGCTGTCATTTCAGGAAAAAGCTTCACTTTCCCATCCAAGGGTGTTTCTGAGAAAGGCTCACCACCCCCTCACACCAACCCGACCCTTAACCACCAGCATTGGGACCTGCTCAGTTCTGATTTCCTGAGCTTCCCCCATAAAGGACCCAGAACTCAAGGCTGTTTTGCCCTTTCTTCGTAGAGAGATGGCCTTTCCTTGTCAAGTCTGACAAATAAACTCCCTTATGTATCTCTGCCTGGTTTCTGCCCTTTCACTTCTAACTTACACTTCAATCTCTTTCATTACGTTGTATTTACCCAACTAAAAAAAAAAAAAGACTAGAAATATGGTTCAGTGGTTAACTGTCCCTGGGTTCACCCCTGGTACCAAAAAAAAAAAAAAAGAAAAAAGTGACTTGTGGCTGGGGATGTGGCTTAAGCGGTAGCGCGCTCACCTGGCACACGCGGGACACTGGGTTTGGTCCTCAGCACCACATAAAAATAAAATAAAGATGTTGTGTTCACCAAAAACTAAAAAATAAATAAATATTAAAAATCTCTATCTATCTATCTATCTATCTATCTATCTATCTCTATCTCTCTTTCTCTCTAAAAATAAAAGTGACTGTGTTATCTTCTTTTACTGAATAACATTTGGGGGTGGGTATTTAAAAAAAAAGAGGTTGTAGTGGACACAGTGGCACACATCTGTAATTCCACCAACTCAGGAGTTGAGGCAGGTGGATTGCAATTTAAGGACAGCTTGGACAAGTTAGTGAGACTATGTCTCATAATAAAAAAACATAAAGGACGGGGGATGTGCTCAGTGATCAAACAACCCTGCATTCAATCCCCAGTTCCTCCAAAAAAAGAGGGGGTTGGGAATGTGTAATAGGGGATCACTTGATGCTCTTTTATGATTGTTATGCTCCAGTTTGGGATCCCCAAAAGACCACCAGAGACTGAGATTGACGTAAACAGCAAAGAGGCATTTATTACAAGCTAGCTCAGTCCTCCGTGCACACAGCAATTGGTGATGCTGAGAGGCCCTGAGCCCAGGGTTTGAGCAGTTTTATACACTCTTTGGAGAAGGCAAGGACTTCACATACATTATAGCATCTCTTAGCAAACCATCACACACCAAGGAAAAATCATAAAACAACTCTAAAACAGGATTAGCAAATTCATTGGTGGGAACAAGTTGGGTAGGGGTGATTGGTGAGTACAAGAGAGGGATTCCTTTGAACTCATTGCTTTAAGCCACGAGGGGAATACTGCTGAACTACATGGTTTACCAACATGTTATCAATCACCATAAACTACTGGGAGGGTCATCTGGCATCCCAGGTATTTTCCCTGTCTCATGCTAATTGGAGATTGCTAGGGGGTTGCTATGGGTCCTCACCTAGCCTAACTGAGTCAGGGACACCTGGTGCCTCAGATCTCTCCTGTTATTTATAGATAAAAAACTCAGCAGGGTGGGTATGTGCCTAGGAGTGCTCTCTGTGTTTTTCCTAGGACAAGGGACACACACCCTTCCTTGGACCAGCTTTGCTCTGAGTTAGAGGCTGGTTTCCCAAAAATGGAGTCACATCAGTTTCTCACTATATCCCCTGTGGCTTTGAAATTTACATTTTTCCCCCAAACCTTCTCCCTAACCTTCTCCTCCCTGAACTTCCTTTCCCTGATCTTCTCCTTCCTGGTTTCTCCTCTCTAGTCTCATTTTCTCCGAAACACCTCTTTAAAAACAACCTGTTCCTGCTGATGGGCAGAATCACAGCCTTTGGGACAGGAGTCCCCTGGGTTCCTCCTTTGCTAGCAAAGTAATAAATATTCTTTTTCCTTTTTCTGAAAACTGTGTCTTGGTTATTGGATTGACACTGGGGAGACCGACCTTTTACTTACCCTTGTATAGTGCCCCTGGGTTCAATCTTCAATATGAAAAATAAATAAATAATCAGGCAAGCAAGCAGGATGAGCATACCTATCTTTCTGTCATTGGATTTTATTCCTTTTATAGTCCCCATGCTTGCCTTCCTGGATTTAAAGGGTTTTAAACACTTTCCTACAACCACAAGCACTCCAAACTGTTGCCATCAGTTTCAGACAACTCAAGGAAACCAACTCTGGTTTGTCCTTGCTGAGGATGTCTATCAGCCGTGAACTCCTGTGCACTTACAGGTGGAGCTAATGGTGAAAGTTTTCCATCAAAATGACACCACTCCATGTCAAACTCTGACAAAACAGGGCTGAGGGAGGTGCTAGGAAGGGGCATCTTGAACTACCCAAGTAGCTGGGATTACAGGGGCAGGTCACCAAACCTGGCACTACACAATATTTTTAATAGGCTGGACTCTTCTGATTTATTTCTTTCCCTGGATTCACTCCAGAGTGGCACACTGTCATGTATACAAGATACACATGACAATCGAGCCTCATGTCAGAATTAGCATTTTCCATCTCTTATTTCCAAATGCTCTCAAATACTATATGTGGCTTTTAGCATTGTTTACATTTAAACTGAGCATGGTGGTACCTGTCTATAATGCAGCTATTCAAGAGGCTGAGCAGGAGGATCATGAGGTTGAGGCTAGTCTGGAAAACTTAGCAAGATCCTGGCTCAAAATAAAATATGGCTGGGAACCAAATATGGTGGCAAGTGTCTGTAATCCCAGTGGCTTGAGAGGCTATGGCAGAAAGATAGTGAGTTCAAAGCCAGGCTCAGCAACTTACCATGGCCCTAAGCAGCTTAGTGAGAACCTGCCTCAATAAAAAATAAAAAGAGCTGGGGATGTGCTGGGAGCCATTAGCCAAGTAGGTATGACAATTTCCTTGCCAGCGTACCCCATGTTGCTGACATGTTGCAGTGACATTGAATGTAGGTGACCTTGCTCAAGGACCAAGGCAGATTAGGGTGTTCCCGGTTTTAAGATAATAGTGTTTAGGGCGTTCCCAGTTTAGGTTCCAGGTTTAAGGTTTAAGATTATTCCTGCTGGGAATAGGGCGTATCCTGCTGCCTGAGTTCCCCTTGAGTTCTCACGGGATTCAGACAGTATATTTTGGGAGATAGAAGCCCAGTGGAGGTGGATTTGGGCAGAGAACGTGGATTTGGGCAGAGAACGTGGATTTCCCCAGAACGTGATTGTAGACGGCTGGTGTGAGTTCGGGAATAAAGAGTTGCTGTTTGAATCTACAAGCTGTGTGGTGGCTCGTGATTGTGTGCCCAGCCAGACTGCGGCATTTGTGCCCAGCCAGACTGTGGCATTTGTGCCCAGCCAGACTGCAGCAGGGATGTGGCTCAGTGCTTAAGCACCCCTGAGTTCAATGCCCAGTATGAAGAAAGAAGGACATGAAGAAGGGGGAGGAGAAAGGGTGGCAAATAGGTAATAAGGAGGAGGAGGAAGAGAAGAAGGGAAAGAACAATAAAGCTAAGGTCAAATGGACAACCCAGACCCAAGGCAGAGTCCATCCACGAGCTGACCATTCCCTCTACTGGGCACAATGAAATCTGGCTCTACAACCCAGCAGTAGAAAATTGCTTGGGTGAGATGGGACACACTGGAACATGCCTGCCCACTAGTGGCTGATTTATAGGTGGCTCTGGCTTCAGATTTCATTTATCTGTGATGGTGCTCACTCTGGAGAGCAGACTTGAAAATTAATTCAAAGAAGGGGGAGACTCAACATGGCAGCGGGCGGGGAGGCAGCACTTTCAGTACCTCCTCAACCACGGGGACAGAGAGACGCATTATAACGTTCAGATTCTACCTGCTGAGAATCTCCTAGGAAAATTCCGCTGAAGTGAGATCTGCTGGGGAA
Organism: Marmota monax; assembly: GCF_021218885.2. Taxonomy (NCBI): domain Eukaryota; kingdom Metazoa; phylum Chordata; class Mammalia; order Rodentia; family Sciuridae; genus Marmota; species Marmota monax. The sequence goes on along the minus strand of NW_026694748.1, from coordinate 85,485 downwards.
TTTTGGGAGTATTGGAGGTGACAGTTTGCCCCAGATGGGTGAATCTCTGCCACACGGCGCATAGGTCCGGGCCCGCCGCCGCTGCCTGGTGACCAGCACTGTAGGAAGCAGTTCAGCAAGGCGGACGTAGAGACCCTATGAAGAGGTTGCTAACCAACCCTTCATGAAACAGCGAATCAGAACTGAAATCAACGGAGACTTGCTCAGACCATAGACAGGCCACACCCACCCCTCCCATCGGACACTCTGGCAAGCAGCCTGGGGCCCGCCATAGCAAAGAGCTGACGTCACCAGAGTTTGGAGGATGGGATCCCTTCCCAGCGGAATCGGCTTTAGCAGGTGTGTGACTCCCACCCCCATCAGATACATATAGCTGGGAAACCTCAAAAATCTCACCCCAGAGCTCCGTGGGCGTGACTGTAGGGGCCGAAGGAAGCAGAGGGGACTCCCGATCCCCAACTCCCCCTACCACCAGCGGCGACACCCAAGGTCTTAGCCGCCAGTTCCCGGGGGCATGCCCACCAAAGGGGTCCGGACAAATTAAACTGTCAGTTCCCAGATCACCACTCCACAGCCCTGGGGTTTGGATGAATGACAGAGGGAGTGCTCAGTTGTTCAGGAAATAGGTCACGCAGTGAAGCTGCAAGTGTAACCAGATCCTTGGAGATCACCTCCAGTGAGCAGGGGGGCTGGCTGGCTGGCATGAGGAAGGGGGGGAGGGGTCAGAGAAGAGAAATGGCTCTGGACTAACAGGATTGGAGAGACGCCCAGGAGCCACCTTGCTGGGATTGCTGCCGGCACATAGAGGGCAGAAGCTCGGCTCAGAGGGCACAGCTCCGCCTACTGGAAGAGAAGAAAATAGATCTCTAAGACTTCATTTTTTTTCCTTCCTTCTTTCTTTTCCCTTTTCAATTTTTATTGTTCTTTCCATTCTCCTCTATTCTACCTATCTTTCTCTCCCTCTTTCTCTTTAAGAACTCCTTCCTTCCCCTTCCCCCTAACTTTCATCCCAAGCATTATGTCTTTCATTATGTGTAATTTTTAAATGCAAATAGGTGATTGTTTCAAGGCTGTCTATAGTGCTCCTAAATACCTAGCTATTACCAAATACCCTGATCCAATTGCCGGTTAATATCTCCCTTCAGTAGAGCAATCTTCCAAAGTAGCCAAGACATACTAACCATACCATCATAGCACCTAACCTAAACATAAAGTCCTAAGACCAAACAACAAATCACTATATGCATACAGAATCTGTAAGCCTTTTATGAATTGAATGAATCAGCTTTAAATTACAATAAAGCCCACCATTTTTAGGCATAGTCTCCCACCACAAAGGAGAGACCACAGAGATATACAAAACCAAAAAAAAAAAAAAATTATAGGAGAAAACAGAAACACAGCAGTTAAACAGAGTTGGAAAGTAACGTGAACACCATGAAAAAACAAGGGCTTCTATGAAGCCAACATCACCCTGATCCCGAAACCAGACAAAGACACTTCAAAAAAAGAAAACTACAGACCAATATCTCTAATGAACCTAGATGCAAAAATCCTCAATAAAATTCTGGCGAATCAGATACAAAAGCATATCAAAAAAATTGTACACCATGATCAAGTAGGATTCATCCCTGGGATGCAAGGCTGGTTCAATATACAGAAATCAATAAATGTTATTCACCACATGAATAGACTTAAAGATAAGAACCACATGATCATCTTGATAGACACAGAAAAAGCATTTGACAAAGTACAGCATCCCTTTATGTTCAAAACACTAGGGATAAAAGGAACTTACCTCAACATTGTAAAAGCTATCTATGCTAAGCCTCAGGCTAGCATCATTCTAAATGGAGGAAAACTTAAGGCATTCCCTCTAAAATCTGGAACAAGACAGGGATGCCCTCTCTCACCACTTCTATTCAATTTAGTTCTTGAAATACTGGCCAGAGCAATTACACAGACAAAAGAAATTAAAGGCATAAAAATAGGAAAAGAAGAACTTAAATTATCACTATTTGCGGAAGACATGATTCTATACCTAAAAGACCCAAAAGGGTCTACAAAGAAACTACTAGAGCTAATAAATGAATTCAGCAAAATGGAAGGATATAAAATCAACACGCATAAATCAAAGACATTCCTGTATATCAGCGACAAATCTTCTGAAATGGAAATGAGGACAATCACCCCATTCACAATATCCTCAAAAAAAAAAATACTTGGGAATCAACCCAACAAAAGAGGTGAAAGATTTATACAATGAAAACTACAGAACCCTAAAGAGAGAAATAGAAGAAGATCTTAGAAGATGGAAAAATATACCCTGTTCATGGATAGGCAGAACTAACATCATCAAAATGGCGATATTACCGAAAGTACAAAATTACATATAAGAGAAGGTGAAGGGAAAGGGGAGGAAAAAAACCAAGGGAGAGAAATGAAGTACAGTAGATGGGGTAGAAAGAGAAGATGGGAGGGGAGGGGAGGGAAGGGGTGATAGTAGAGGATAGGAAAGATAGCAGAATACAACAGACAATAGTATGGCAGTATGTAAAAACGTGGATGTGTAACCAATGTGATTCTGCAATCTGTATACGGGGGAAAAATGGGAGTTCATAACCCACTTGAATCAAATGTACCAAATATGATATGTCAAGAGCTATGTAATGTTTGAACAACTAATAAAAAAAAAAGAAAATTAATTCAAAACTAGATCTCCCCCACCCCAGAAAGTGATTTTCTGTTTCTTTATTTTTGTTATTAGACACAGTGGGTGGGGGAAGAAGCACTGTTGTTGCACTTAGGTAGTGTCCTGATGCTTGGAGAGCTTGACCTTGAATGCAATCTGATGTTGGCCTTCGAGTCTTTTAGGGCTCACTTGAGGTCTCTGTCAGCTAGATATGAAGGTGCTGGCCCCAAGGCCTTGGTTTCTGCACCTGAGATATGGGGCATCTTGGAGGTCGCTGGGTAGATGAAACTGGAAACTGGATCCTAGTTGCTGGTGAATCTAGCTTTCCTGCTGGGTTTTGCTTTTCCTGGGCTAGAGATCCCCTGACTCCTGCTGCAGGCAGAGCCTGGCCTCATGTCCTCTCTGAGAACCAAGGGCTTCAACTCCCCATCTGCCTGCATGGCCAGTCTTGCTACCTTTGTCACTACAGAAATATCCCTGACCCAAGAGAAGCTTTACTCCTCTGTGGAGTGCAAATCATCAGCCTCCAGTCAAGTTGCCCAGGGTGCCAAGCTTCCCAAGGTCACTCAAGTGCAAGCCAGTCTTTCCCACCTGGTGCTACTGAGTCCTCTGATAGTGTCCCTATTTCTTGTTAATTCACTCTGGGGAACTTGGTCCTCTCGACAGCCTTCTGGAAATGAAAACAACCTCAGGCCATGTTGCAACATTATGGAAGCCTGCCAACTGGCTCTTGGCAAGCCCTGCCCTGGGGGCACCTCTCCAGCCCCACATCCCTGCTCTCCCTAGTTCAAGGTGATGAGTTGCCATTACCCCACCTAAAACCAGTCTTGTCAGAGGACCTTAGCAGGCAGAGTCCAGTCTCTATATTCCACTGAGGGTGGAAGCTATAAGCTCTTTGAGAAGTTGGGGAGAAGTGGACATGGGTCAAAGGCATGTGTCCCAGTCATGGATTGGATATGAGGGAGGTGTCCTTTAAAAGCTGCTCTATTAAGAAGGGTTACTCACCCTCTACGTGGGAAGGACAGTGTCACTGAGAAAGCCAAGATCAGAGGCCCCATTAAGTCACCAACCCCCAGTGGCAATTTCAATGTTTAGTAGCAGAGGATTCACAGCCTCTCCCCACCTGGGAGGAGGATTTAGGAGCTTGTAGGTGCTTTCTATGGCTCATCCCTTGGCGAGATGCTTTGGTCCCCTAAACTTTAGCATGTCTGAAAAGCCACCAAGGAAATTGTTCGACAAAGATTCTTGGGTTCCACTCTCACAGACTCCGGGTCAGACACGAGAATTCGTGTCTCCAGCAGCTCCTAGGCGCTCAGTGCTGTCAGCATTGATCGCTCCCCCTATGGCACTGCCCTGTCTATTCCTGGGGCCCCACTTTCTTCGAGGTGGACAATGCAGGAGCTGCCTCATCACAAGCTCTTTTGGTGCGTTGTGATTTCTGGAACAAGACCTTAGAAGAGCCCTGGATACCTCGGACTAGGGAAGCATGGAAAAAGTTGGAGAAGCTGGCGGGGCAGGGGAGGGGTTGGAGCAAACCGGGTGGAAAGCCAGGAATTGCCCTTGTGTCCAGATGGGGAAGCTGAATGTCCTTGCAGGAGGCGAAGACTTCCTCAGCTGCCCCAGAAAGCCACCTCTGACTTCAGAACGCCCAGGTCTGCAGGGAGAGATGGTGGGGAACCCAAGGGCACACCACAGAGAGCGCCCCTGGGAGGAAAGCTACCTGCAAGGACTGGCATCTGCTCTCACTGTGCTTTGGGTGTTCCCCTCAAGTCCTTGCTCACTTTGCTCCAATAAAAAAAATTACATGAAATTCACTTACAATTTTAGGGGCCATTAGCAAAAAGCTTGATTCCATCTTAAGATTGAGAACCATCTCATCACAAAGCCATGAAAAGTTCATTTATGTTTTACTATAAATTACTGTAATTTCTAAACTAGTTTGCAATTCATGCCTATGCCTTGAACTCACCCATGCCTGGCTTTCCCTAACCAGATGACAACCTTCTCTGAAACCTCAGTGGCACCTCATAAATTCTAATATTGGGATTTAAATATTCTCCCTACTTTGAAATATCATGCCCTGTAGATCATTAACCTAATATCCACCTTTGTATTATACTTGTCAAAATCCTGTTAGCTGTAAGTTCTCAAGACACTCCTTTTGCAACTTTTTGTGCTATAAGACCTTGTTCCTGGATGCTGACGGGCTGGTCTTTAGCCTGTGTTGGGAGAGACAGCCGCTGATCAGTCTCATCATGTACACAAACACAAGCTTGCTTTAATTTAATTTAAAATTGGAGTTGGTGGTCTTTTCTTTGTGTCAGGGTTCAACAATAGATGCTCAGGGTATATTTGTAGAGGAACTCAATCATGCTTAATTGGAGATGATATATGGGATTTACTTTATCAAATTCATAGAAATGCTTTTGTTTGTATCTAACTTAAACTACACATTCCTCCTGTCAATGTGCAGATGCAGATGTGGTAAAGGACTGTGACATCATACTACCATCAAGAGTTGGATAATGGGATTCACTTTGACCCTTTCTCTCATGAATGCTAGATGATTCACCTTGTGTGCAACAAGAACAACAAAAATTAAAAATAAAATAAAAGTTTCCACCTAAGTGGGTCCAGCCCAGTAGCTCAGCCTGTCTCCTACCTGAAAAGGCCAGAGATGCCTCTTAAAAAGCTGGTGACATCCCTAACTGAAGGTCCTACATAAATTGACCTCTGATTAATTAGTCTGTCATGTGTTCCCAAGCCCAACTGCTTTGTACTTCAGAGAAATGTGGCCCTGTACTACACTCTAGGATGCTTGTGCCCCTTGATAATTGTCTCAAAGCAACTTATGTAACCTTCCTAAGGAAGGTGGGTCCATGAGACCAATGCTAGGGACAGATAGACCCAGGATTGCATCCACTGCTATTTATTGGAGACTGAAGGATAGAAGCATGTGTCAGGCAGCAGCAAGATTCTGGACTTCCACTGGGATGATACCTGGACATTCTCAAAAATAATAATGCGTCTGACATGTCAGTGGATATTAAGAAACAGGTCAGGCCAGGCCTGGTGGGGGCACACCTGTAATCCCAGCAGCTAGGGAGGCTGAGGCAGGACGATGGCAAGTTCAAGGCCATCTGGGGATCTCAGAAGGATCTTCGGCAACTTAGAGAGATCCTGTCTTAAAATAAAAAATATAAAGTAATGGTGAGTAAAACATCCTTGGGTTACATCCCCAGTTAAAAAAAAAAAGGCACAAGAAAAGTAAAGGTCTGGGAATCAGAGACTGGGACAACATGTTTGTGTGATTGTTAACAACTTTGTTGGCCTCTAGGGCTTGGGATGTGTGTCAGGATCAACTGGTGGGTAAAATGGTGGTTATGACTGAGATGGCTCTGGTCACATCAAGCTGTATCCCTATGCTATGGTTTGGTGCAGTTTCATGTATTAGAAAACTTCATGTATTAGAAAGATAAACCTCATTGTGGTGATTTTAGGAGGCAGAATCTCCTGGGAGGTCATTGGGGGTGTGTTCTTAGAAAGGAATGGCTCTCCTGGGATGCTGCATCTGTCCTTTTGAGAGCTGTTTAGAAGCCTGAGCCTGAGCCTCTGGGTCTCTTGCCTGTCATGCACCTAGGTAGTCTGTCCTCAGTTAAACTAGTGGTGCCCATTGAAGGTATACAAATTACCTTTCAGCAAAATAGTAGAATCATATAGGTAGATAACACTTGCAAATATTTCAAAATGAAACTGAATAAATTACAAACCCTGGTGGCGGGGGTTGCACATAACTGACAGATCTTCCCCTAACACTTCCTTCAGCTGAGGACTGGGCTGATGGGGTTGTAGAGTGATTAGCCTTAGCTTCCCATCCAAGGATGAAACGAGATCCACCCAGTCTTCATTTGAGGTGTTCTAAAGCTGCCTGTGGATGTGTTTTAATTATGGCTTGAGGAATTCTCCACACATAGTGAATTGAAACCCACTTGGATGTGTAAGCAGACTGCAGCTCGCTCTTGGAACAGGTAGCAGAGTGTGGGCCATGCACAGCCAGACTATCTTTCACCCACAGAGCGATCTTTGTGCCTCACCCTCTCTTCATGGAAGTTCCTTTTCTGTGGCTCTAAGTCTAACTTGCACACGTGGCGGGAGGAAGGTTCTGAGCGGCATTTGTTCTGCACTGCTGCTGGACTCTAGGTTCAAATAAAGCCAAAGATATGCAAAATGAAATCTGTCATCATTTGTTCTTTTAAGAGTTATCATGACTAAAAAGGGACTTGAAGATATCCTGGTGCCTCCACACCCCTTGAACACTGGAAAAGTTTTGAGGACTCTTGGTCTTCCCAGAGCCCTAGGGATAAAGCACTCACCTCTCTTTGAGCTGCTCATTTTTTACTCTAGGTTCATTTGTGCTGTGAGACAGCATACAAATGTAGGATGTCATGACAAACAGGACCAGGTGTGTAAGGGTGGCTGGATCAGGCAGATGGGACTGGGTTCCACTCCTTGTGTGATAGTCCAGCCAAAGTGACTCCATATTCTTTTGTGACTCCATCTTGTAAAACAACCATGCCAAGTAGAAAGTCATGACCAAGGCAAGATGTTCTTTTCCTTTTGCTATAGAAACCTTTAAGAACACGGAACTACCTATTGGGGCATTGTTTCTGTCACTAGGGGAACAGGGCTCTGTTTCTCTAACTGGGGTGACTGGGCTAATTGTCATTGGTTGAGCATCCCTCCACCTGACTGCACTCTCCTGCTTTTGTAACTTGGCTTGCTTGCATTGGCTGGACCTCCAAACACCCCTTTTGTGGTTTTCAGGCTTATAAGGAGCGCCCTTGCAATTGTTCAGAGCTTATCAGGGGAACAGCTTTATGTGGTGGTCAGTCACCACCTGAGTGCTTCAATAAAGGCTTGATTCAATTATATGTCAGTGTTCTAGAAGTCAATCTGTGAAACCCCAGGAGGATGCTTAACTATAACACTTGGATTGACTACTGAAAGATGCAGAGTCCTTTGTGCATCTGCATCAAAACAGTGTAGAACCCCTTCTGGAACACTGGCCAATTTCACCTGTACAGTCTAGGAACCCAGAACCCATGCTTTTCTAGAGAAATGAGTGAACTTCATCAAAACTAATTCAGGGAGCTGGCAACATCGCTCCGTGGTAGAGCACTTGCTAGCATGTGGAAGGGCCTGGGTTCCATCCAAGGCATCACAGAAATAAGTAAACAAATAAATAAATCCAAAAATGATGTGACCATATTGGGAAGGTTTAATTGGAATATAGGTGTCCATCTGTTAGCAATATTTGAAAAGAAAGAACCAGAACCCACATGAAAACAATGGAATGCATTCCTTAATTTGTCTGGACAGGTGGGTCAAATTGATGTACTGAAAGATTCTCTTCCAAAAATGACTGCAAAAGCTGGCTTGGTGGTGCTCAGCTGTAGTCCCAGCAGCCCAGGAGGCTGAGGCAGGAGGATGGTGAGTTCAAAGCCAGCCTCATCAATTTAGTGAGGTTGTAAGCAAGTTTGTGAGACCCTGTCTCAAAATCCCCCCTGAGGGTGTGGCTCAGTGGTGAAGCACCCTTGAGTGCAATGCCTTGTCCCCAAGACAATAACAAGTATGAAAAGCTGGTTCGAGTGGCACATGTCTGGAATCCAGCTTCTTGTAAAGTTTAATTAACTCATATCTTCTCCCAATTTTACTAATTGGGGGCATAGTCCATGCTTATATTTTCCAGTCCCTTGACATGCAGGACTAGGCCATTTATTTGAGACTTTTTCCTAATGTAGGTATTTCTTGCTGGAAACTTCCCACCTAGAATTACTTTTGTTGTGTCCACAGGTTTGAATATCTTGTGTGGCCCTGTTCATTGGTCTGCAGGCATTTTACACTTTCATTTTGATTTCTTCAAAGACCCATTGGTTGTTGGGGAGGATACTGAAGAATCCCCATGCTTTGTAACTGCCTGGGGGTTCCTTCTGCTGTGGACCTCTCATGGTATTCTGTTACGATCAAGGGAGAGACTAGGAATGATTCCATTCCTCTTAAATTCATTGAGATTTATTTTGAGAATAAATGGAGTATATGTCGTGTGCTGTTGAGAAGGATGTTTGCTCTGCAGTGTTGGGTGGGATGCTCTGTAAATGTCTACTGTGTGCAGAGATGATCTGTCCAGTGCTGAAAAGGGGAGTTGAAGCCCCCTCTGTTATTACTGTGTTGTCGTCAACTTCTTCTTTTACATTCCAGTAATATCTGTTTTGCACATGTGGGTGCTCGGGTGTTGGGTACATGTATGTGTGCAATTGCTGTCTCATGTTGCTGAATTGACCTTTGATCATCGTGTGATCCCCTTGTCTCTTTCTATTGTGTTTTAATCTCTAGTCTATTTTATCTGACAGGAGTCTATCCATTCCTGCTCTAGGTTGGTTCCTTCCTGTGGAATATCTTTTCCATCCCTTCACTGTCACTGTGTGTGTCCTGAGGTGAAGTGACTTTCTTGTAGACAGCAGGTGACTGAGTCCATTGGAAAAGAAAATCTATTCAGTTACTTTACATCTTGTAACTGGGGAGTTTAATCCATTTACATTCAAGGTTTATGTTGAGAGGTGCAGGATTATTTCTGACTGGTCTTACTTGGTTCTGTTTGTTTTTCTGATTGTTCTTTAGGTCTCTTTCTCTCTTTTCCTCTCTCACTCTCTCATCTGTCTCTGTGGGATGGTGTTTTCTTCTGGGATCAGCTTTGATTTCCTTCTTTGTCATTTGTGAACATGCTGTCATTTTTTTCTTGGTGGTTACTCTGAGCTTTAGAAATATTTTATAGATTTTAAAGACTCTTTTGAGCTGAACACAGCCTAATTCTGTCCACACACAGTGCTCTGGATATGGGCCTTTTCCCTGCAATCTGTGCTCTGGTTTCCTTGATTTCCTTCTTCTGTTTTTGTGCATTCGTCATCTTCTTACTGTGGCTCTGCTTAATACTCACCGTTTTGCCTTTAATTATCCTATTAGTGATTTGAAAGTCTAAATAACATTGTTATGTAAGCCAGGCACAGTGCTGTATGCATGAAATCCCTCAGGAAGCTCAGGCAGGAGGACCCTGAGTTCAAAGCCAGCCTCAGCAATGGTGGGGTGCTAAGCAACTCAGTGAGACCCTGTCTGTAAATAAAATACAAAATAGGGTGGGGATGTGGCTCTGTGGTTGGGTGCCCCTGAGTTCAATCCCTGGTACCCCTCTAAAAATAACCATGGTTGCTGGGTGGAAACATGGAGGGCTCCAGCTCCCCAGAGGTGAAACCTATAGGTGGAAAGTATAATCCATAGCCCCAACATGCCCCAAGGTCAGCCTTGAGACCCTTGCCGCTGCAGCAATTTTCTCCTCCCAGGAGAAGCTTTACTCCTCTGTGTGGTGCAAAACACCTGAGAAACTGCTGTGACTCCATTTCTGAAAACAGCTTCTACCTCAAAGCCTGTCCAGAGGGAGGGGCCATGACCCTTGTCCTTGGAAAAACCCACAGAGCACTCCTAGGCACATACCCACCCTGCTGAGTTGTTTGTCTGCAAATAACAGGAGAGATCTGAGGCACCAGGTGTCCCTGACTCAGTTAGGCTAGGTGAAGACCCATAGCAACCCCCTAGCAACCACCAATCAGCATGAGACAGGGAAAACACCTGGGATGCCAGATGACCCCCCAGTAGTGTATGATTGTTGATAACATGTTGGGAAATCATGTAGTTCAGCACGTACACCCCTCATGGCCTAAACCAATCAGTTCAAAGGAATCCCCCTCTGGTACTAACCAATCACCCCTACCCAACTTGTTCCTGCCAGGGAATGTGCTAATGAATGTTAAGAGTTGTTGCTTGACTTTCCCGTGTTATGGAATGACTTGCTGTGTGATGTTGTGACACAGAGAGTATCCCCCCCAAACCTATAAAATCTCACTGAACTAAGGGCCGGGACTCACTCCCTGGGACTGCTGCACTGGGAATGGTTGTGAGTCCAGGCTCGAGCTTGCAATAAAGACTCTTGTGTGGTTGCATCGGATTCAGCTCCGGGAGGTCTATTGGGGTCCCAGGAATCTGGCATTACACACCAGCCTTGGGTAACATTGCCTAGGGCTACCTCCTGGGTTTGTCAAGCTGCCCAGGGTCATTCAAGTGCAAGCCAGCCTTTTCCACCTCAGTGGCAGAGTCTTCTGAGGGTGTTCTTGTTAATTTCTTATAGTGAACATGGTCCTCTCAGCAGCCTTCTGGAAATGGAAACAGGTCTCAGGCCATGTTCCAACACTACCCAAGCCTGCCAGTTGTTTCTTAGCAAGCCCTGCCAGGGGGCACCTCTACAGCCCCACCTCCCTGCTCTCCCCTAGATCAAGGGGATGAGTTGTCTCCCACCTCCCTTCTGTGGAAACCTCCCAGCAGAAAATTCTGAACATCTCCCCACACCCCTTCCCACTCTAGTGGCTTGCTCATAAGATTATTCCGAGAGACCTGACAAAATGTCAGACTGAAAGACTGTAGGACAGAAAGGACAGGACTCTTTGAATTTGGAAAAGCCCTTGAAAAAGGAAGACCCTTGAGGAGGAAAGTTGAACTGTGTCCTGGGTGGGATGGCACCTCCCTGGGTTATGGAAACCCAGGTAAAACCAGTCATTGTCAGAGGACATTTGCAGCCAGAGAGGGCTTCTGAAACTGCATTTTGTCAATGGTTATCTAGGATTGAGGAAATGCTAATTATCAGAATATACTTGGAAAATACTTGAGTATGGGGAAAAGGGCTAATTAATCCATTGGATGGATTAATCCACTGATTAGATTACAGCTCTCATGATCTGATCATTTCACATCTTGCACTATTAATACAGGAGCTTTTGGGGGACACCTCATATCCAAACTATGACATGCCTTTGACCCATGTCTACTTCTCCCCAACTTCCCCAAGAGCCCATAGCTCCCACCCTCAGTGGATTATGGAGACTAGACCCTCTGGCTACTAAGGTCCTCTGACAAGATTGGTTTTAGCTGGATGGGAGGCAACTCATCACCTTGAACTAGGGGAGAGCAGGGAGGTGGGCTGGAGAGGTGCCCCCTGGCAGGGCTTGCTAGACAATTGATAGGCTTGGGAAGTATTGGGACATGGCCTGAGCTCTGTTTCCATTTCCAGAAGGCTGCTGAGAGGACCATGTTCCCCAGAGGGAATCAACAAGAAGCTGGGATACCACCAGAGGAATCATTGCCACCAAGGTGCAAAAGACTGGCTTGCACTTGAGTGACCATGGGCAGCTTGTCACACCCTGAGGTGGCCCTGGGCAACTTGACCCGAGGTTGCCCTTTTGCACCACACAGAGGAGTAAAGCTCCTCCTGGGCAGGGAAGAAACCTGCAGCGGCAAGGGTAGTAAGCCTGGCCTTGGGGGAGTTGGGGAGTTGAGGCCCTGGGTTCCCAGGGGCCACAGGCAGCCAGGCTCTGCCTGCACCAGGGGTCACAGGAGCTCTAGTCCAGAAGAAACAACACCCAGCAGGACAGCTAGATGCACCAACAGCCGGGGTCCAGTTTTCTAGTTTCATCTCCCCAGGCCCCGCCCAGATGCCTCATTTCTCAGATGGAGAAGCCAAGGTCCAGAGGCATGGTGAAGTGTGCCAGCACCTTCATATCTGGCTGAGACAGACCTCAAAGTGAGCCCCACAAGAGTCAAGGCTAACAATGGTTTGCCTTCAAGTTCAAGCTCTCCAAGCATCAGGACACTGCCCAAGTGCACCACCGGCACCTACATGCTGTCCAACAACAAAAACAAACAAAATCACTTTCGGGGGTTGGCGAGGTCTGGTTTCGAATTAACTTTCATGTCTGCTTTCCAGAGTCAGCGCCAATCACAGAAACCAAATCTGAAGTCAGAGCCACCTGTAAATCAGTGTCAAATGAGCCACTAGGGGGCAGGTTTGTCTCAGGGTGTCCCCTCTCCCCCAAGCAATTTTCTACTGCTGGGTTCTGGTCTAGAGCCAGATGTCATTGTGCCCCTAGAGGGAATGGTCAGCTCGTGAGTGGACTCTGCCTCAGGTCTGGGTTGTCCACTTGCCCTTAGATGTTTTCTTTTTCTTTCTCTCTTCTCCTCCTCATTCTCGTTCTGCCCACCCCCCCTTTCTCCTCCCCACCCCTCTTTTTTTTGGTACTGGAGAATGAACTCAGGAGTGCTTAACCACTGAGACACATCCCCAGTCCTTTTTATTTTTTATTTTGGGCAGGGTCTCCCTAAATTGCTTGGGACCTTGCTAAGTTATTAAGGCTGGCCTTGAAATTACAATCCTTGTGCCTCAGCCTCCCAAGCCCTTGACTGCTCTCATGCCCACTCTGTTGTCTTTGAATGTCAAACAATAGCAGTCACCAGGCACGGAGGATATATTATGCATACAGTTTGGGCTCACTATTTTTATCTGAATTCGACATTACCACATTACCATTGTGCCCATTTGATAAGAGGAAAAGACAGATTCAGAGATGGGCAGTGACTCCTTCAAGGCCACACAGCCTAGGAGGAGTAGGACTGAAATTCCCACGTCTATCAACATTTTTGGCTGTTACATTATACTGTCCCCGTCCTCAGCGAGTTCCAGCAGCAGCACGTCCTCTGGGAACTTGTTAGAGAAACCGTTTCTCTGCCCACCTCAGACTTGCTGATCCACTCCGGTGGACCAGTGACCCTGGGTTAACAGGACCCCCGGGGGAGTCTGGTGCTGATGGAGGCTGAGTGAAGCTGGGCATAGGAAAAGCCACCTCCTTGGGGAGATGGAAAACCCTCCCCTCATACAAATGGAGCTGCTGCTACTAGTTGTGCACCCAGATTAGTTGATCGGTGGCCATGTCGACTTTTGGACATTTGCTACTCCAGCTCAAGTACTTCTGCTGCCTTGGTGTTCACGGTCCCTTGTTGTTGAGAGCCACAGCCGAAGGGGCCCCAGCAAACTTTCAGACTGCCAGCTGATGATTAGCTCACAGCGGCCCCAGCAACATCTAGCTGATTGGCTCCTCTGCGGTGATGCTCATTGGAGATGCTCATTGAGCTGTTTCCCTGCCCTTTCAGACCACGGAGCTGCTCACTGGGGGACTTTTTTGGCTCCACCCACATGACCCAGCCAATCAGCCTCAAGAGCAGGAGGATTGTGGGAGATGGAGAGGCTGGTGGTTGTGGGAGAGGCTTGTGGGAAGCCGGTGGTGGCAGTTGGGCTCTGAGGGTTTTTCCTGAGTAGCTGTTTTGTTTGACATGTGTGGTTCTAAAAATAAAGTTAGTTTCTTTTGACAAGTGGCTCCTGAATTGTGCCCAGCCAGACTGCGGCATTTGGTGGCTCGCACTGGGAACGACTGAGGGTAAGTGATAAGGTAAACTGCTTACCCCTGAGGGCAGGGCGAGAGGATGGGTAGCCATTTTAAGATTCCTCTCTTGTTTTGCTTCACTTTTGTTTTAAGTTGCCTGTCCCTGGAGATGAGTGAGACGGAGAAAAAACGCTCACATCTGAGGAAAAACTATTTGCATCTGAGGAACAGATAGGGAGAAAGGACGGATGCACATGTCAGGAGGATAGAAAGGCTATAATGATTTTTTGCTTTTCCCTTTTTATTTCATTCTGTCTCGGTTTTGTTTGGCATCATCTTGTTGGGTTGTATTATAGTAGAAATATGGGATCAGAAATTAGTAAAAAACAAACTGAAAGAGTGTTAAGTAAATTGTTAGAGGAAGGAGGCATCCCAGTAAAATCAAGAGCAGTCAGGGCATACGTTGATACAATACAAAACTGTAGCCCATGGCTTTTTGATGAGGAGTTGTTAAATATATCACAATGGAACCATCATGGTGAAGATTTAAAAAGAATAGAAAAGAACAGCCCAGGGACTCTGCCAGTTGGCACATTGCCATTGTGGACATTCGTATCTTGTTTGCTTTGTCCAAAGCCTTCAATTCAGACAAAGGTAGAGGAAGGAGAAGACATATTGATTCAAGTAAAAGAGAAGGTCTCTCAAGTTAGTCAGAAAGAGGAAAAGATTCAAGTAAAAGAGAAGGTCTTTTGAGCTAGTCAGACAGAGGAAGGAAGTTTAGAGCAGAAAAAGCCATCAGGGGAAAAGTTACAACAGGAGACTGCTACTAACATCTTTCTATCACCAGAGGACGTAAATGTCCAATTAACAAGGCCACCTCCATATGCTCCTCCATGCTTTAAATTTCAAAACAGTGAAGCAGCTAAAAGAGGCTGTAACAACCTATGGTCCTCAAGCACCCTTCACTGTAAGCTTGGTCGAATCCATTAACGACTTGAACATGATGCCAGCAGATTGGGCTAATATGTGTAAAGCTGTGCTAAATGGAGGACAATACCTGTTATGAAAGGTTGCCAATGAGGAATTTTGCAAGGAGATGGCTAGGCGAAATGCAGCAGCTGGTTATCCTCAGAGAAATCTAGATATGTTGTTAGGAAAGGGACCTTTTGAGGATCAGCAGCAAAAAATTGCATATGATCCTGGTGTATACACACAAATTGCTGCAGAGGCGGTTAGGGCATGGAAGACTTTACAAGGACATGGAGGTTTACAAGGTAAATTATCTAAGGTAATACAAGGAGCTAATGAATCTTATGCTGAATTTGTAGATAGGCTTATTAAAACAGCTACCAGAGTTTTTGGGAATACAGAACAAGCAATGCCATTAATAAAACAACTGGCTTATGACCAAGCAAGTTGTTGGTGCAGAGAAATCATTAGACCATGGAAACATGAAGATTTAAACACATATATTAAATTATGTAGAGACATTAATGAACAAGAGCAAGTCATGGCAGCTGCAGTAAAACAGGCTTTAGATGCTAGAGACATTAATGAACAAGGGCAAATTGTGGCAGCTGCAGTAAAACAGGCTTTAGATGCCAGGCCAAGAACATGCTACAATTGTGAACAAACAGGACATTTTAAAAGGAATTGCCCCATAGGAGGAGGGTTTAACAAAACTAGGTATCAAAGGAGTAGAATACCGGGTATTTGCCCACGATGCCATAGAGGGAGACATTGGGCTAATGAATGCCATTCTCAAACCATCATAGAGGGTACTCCATTATCAAAAAATGATCAAGGACCAGGTGTTTATCCACGATATTGTGGAGAAAGGCATCGGGCTCCGTTGCCAAAAAATGGACAGGGGGGCCCAATGCTCTGGGGCCCCAAACCACAAATATACGGAGCACTGGAGGAACCCAGCAACCCCATCAGGTTAGTGCCCAGGACACATTGTCCATCAGATCCCTCATCAGACAAACCAGAGGGAGTGCAGGGTTGGACATCTGTGCCTCCACCAGAGCAGTACTAACTCCAGAGATGGGAGTTCAAATCATTCCCACAGGGGTAAAAGGACCTCTTCCCAAAGGAACAGTAGGCTTATTATTGGGACTCAGCTCTTCTACTCTAAAAGGACTTATGATAAGTCCTGGGGTAATTGATCCCGATTATGAAGGTGAAATAAAAATTATAGCCAGTTCTCCAAAGGGTATATCAGTAATTTCACCAGGAGATAGAATAGCACAGTTACTAATAATACCCAGCCTACATGATAAATTTTCCAGTCGTGCTGTAGAAAGAGGTTCCAAGGGATTAGGCTCCACAGGTGTAGATTGGGCTATGCTTTCATTAAATTTAGATTCTCGCCCCATGCTAAAACTAAATATTTAAGGACATGAATTTAATGGGCTACTGGATACAGGTGCAGACTTTAGCATCATCTCTCGTCAAGAATGGCCAAAACATTGGCCATTACAACAAGCCACTCAAACGCTTTGAGGCCTAGGAGTGGCGACTAATCCCCATAGAAGTGCAATGGTATTAGATTGGAAGGATCCTGAAGGATGTGAAGGAACTATACAGCCATATGTATTGGATCATCTTCCTGTAAATTTATGGGGATGAGATGTCCTAGATCAATTAGGTTTGACATTAACAAATAACATCAATCAAAATGCACCCACTGTTATGACTAGACAAGGTTTTAGGAAAGGAAAAAGATTAGAAAAACAAGAACAAGGTATAGCAGCACCAATACAAATAGATGAAGGAACAGACAGACATGGGATGGATTTTCAGAAAGGGCCACTGAGACAATAAAAATTACTTGGAAATCAGAACGACCAGTATGGGTTCCTCAGTGGCCCCTGACTAAAGAAAAGATACAAGTAGCCCATGACTTGGTCAAACAACAATTAGCAGAAGGACATATACAACCTTCTGTATCTCCCCATAATACTCCCATTTTTGTCATCAAAAAGAAATCTGGTAAATGGAGATTATTGCAAGATTTAAGAGCCATTAATAATGAGATGGTTATTATGGGACCTGCTCAATCAGGGATTCCTCAATTGTTTGCTTTGCCAAAAACTTGCTATGTTTTAGTTATAGATATTAAAGATTGTTTTTTTTTTCAATTCCAATTCATCCTGAGGATAGTTCACGATTTGCATTTACTATCCCTGCACTGAATCATGAAGGTCCTGATCAGAGATATGAATGGAAAGTACTCCCTCAAGGAATGGCTAACAGCCCAACTATGTGTCAAATTTATGTTAACAAAGTAATCCAGCCACTTAGAAATCAAAATCCTGAACTACAAATATTTCACTATATGGATGTTAAAAACACATTGCTAGAATGTTATGCCACACTTACAAACTTATTAAAAATTATAATCTAGAGAAAGCAATACAATTAAATTTTCCAATTAATTATTTAGGAGTTCTATTATCCTCAACCATGGTCCATCCACCAAAAATTCAAATATGAGTAGATCAACTCAAATCATTTACTGACTTTCAAAAGTTATTAGGAGACATAAATTGGATAAGGCCTTATCTAGGTATACCAACAGGAGAGTTGGGACCTTTATTTGATATCCTAAAAGGTCCATCAGATCCAAGTTCACCCCAAATGTTAACGCCTGAAGCAAGAAAGGCATTAAAAATCATTGAAACATATATGGAAAATATGCATTTGGATAGAATTGATATAAGTTTGCCTTTATTATTTATTGTACTACCAACAAAAAATATTCCTACAGGAGTATTTTGGCAAGAAGGTCCATTATTATGGATACATTTATCTTATTCTCCTAACACTATTCTTACTAGGTATCCTGAGGCTGTAGGACAATTAATACTCAAAGGAATAAAAGCAGCAAAGGGAGTGTTTGGAATTTCTCCCAATAAAATTATTACTCCATATACTATGAATCAAATTGATGAGTTAGCTAATGAGTTAAATACTTGGGCAATAATCATGTGCAAATCTAATGTTTCATTTGATAACCACTTACCATCTAATCCTTTATTGTCTTTTTAGTCATCGCATCCTGTAATTTTTCCAAAAATGACAAGAAAAACACCTATCATGAATGCTCCAAATATATTCACTGATGGGTCAAATAATGGTTCAGCAGCAATAGTTACCCCTGATCAAACTCTTACATTTTTAGTACCCAAACAATCAGCTCAAAAGGTAGAGCTTAATGCAGTTTTACAAGCTTTTGTGATGTTTAAAGATTCTGTATTTAATTTATTTTCCGATAATCAGTATATAGTTAATGCTATAGTATCCCTTGAAGATGCTGGTAGGATTTCCCCTTCCTCTACTGTTTTCTCTTTGCTTTCCACTATACAAAGTCTAATCTGGGACAGAAAAGATCCATTCTTTATAGGACATATCAGGGCACATACAGGATTGCCTGGAGCCCTTAGTTTGGGCAATGATTTAGCAGATAAAACTACACATGACATACATATTTTCTCTACACTAGAAGAAGCTACAAATTTTCATAAAAAGTTCCATGTCAATGCTAATACTTTACAAAAGTGTTTTAAAATAACTAAGGAACAAGCCAGACATATAATAAAACAATGTCAATATTGTGTGACCTTTTTACCACAAGTTAATCTTGGAGTCAATCCTAGAGGATTGATACCTAACCATATTTGGCAGATGGACATCATACACTTGCCAGAATTTGGAAAATTAAAATATTTGCATGTTACAGTTGATACTTCTTCTGGATTTTTGATGGGCTCCCTTCATGCCAGAGAAAAAACTAAAGATGTTATAGCTCATTGCTTACAAAATTTTGCCACTGTGGGCATTCCAAAACAGTTAAAAACAGATAATGGTCCTGGTTATCCTTCTACCTCTTTTAAACAATTTTGCTCATCATTTGGCATTACTCATATAACAGGAATCCCATACAATCCACAGGGACAAGGCATAGTTGAAAGAGCTCATCAAACTATTAAAATGTACTTATTAAAGCAAAAAGAAGGAATTGGGAAGGGGTATATATTCCCCAAAGATAAACTTAAAATAACCCTTTTTACTCTAAACTTTTAAAATTTGGATTCATCAGGGCTTAGTGCTGCGGAAAGGCATATGTGTCCAAAAATGTACATAAGCCCAAGGTACTTTGGAAGGATATTCTAACAGGACAATGGAAAGGTCCTGACCCAGTAATTGTCTGGAGTCGGGGGTCTGTTTGTGTGTTTCCACAGGGAGAACAGCAGATGATTTGGATTCCAGAGAGATTAACCAATTTCCACAGGGAGAACAGCAGCCAATTTGGATACCAGAGAGATTAACCAAGGTCCTGACCCAGTGATTGTCTGGAGTCGGGGGTCTGTTTTTGTGTTTCCACAGGGAGAACAGCAGCATTTTTGGATTCCAGAAAGATTAACTAAAGCGATTTCTACAGACCAAAAAGAAGAGGATTTTGCTCAAATCCATAACAGCTGATATCCAGAACTCCAGTTTGGCTACCCTTACATCTGTGACAGAACCAGGATGATTTTTTCAATATTGATTTTATTATTGCCCTTTCCCACATCATGAAGTTCTATTTTGTTTTTTGAGCTCATACAGACCTAGGTTAATGTTTTGCTGATCAGTTCTATTTTTTGACTATAGAGTTTTTAAACATTGCAATGGAGATTTCACCTGTAAAAAGTTATAAGGCCTTTACTATTATGTTATGTGTTGTGTGCACACTTGTGTTTTATGTTGTATGTTTGTATGTACATATGTCCATATATCATATATGATGAGCGCTCATGAAAAAATGGATCCAAATTTTTTTTTTATTCATGTGATTTAAATGGTTTAATTTAAATTGGGTAAACAGCTGTTGAGGATTGTTTTAAAATGTGAACAAAAAAGGAGGTTAACAGATCTGTTTGTTTACTTTCACCTTTCCTTTTCATTATATTTAATAATTCTCTTCAAGACAATGTAAATTGTTAAGAAAATTGTTTTCTTTTAGTGCCTTCTGGAATGTTACATAATTTTTTCTTTAGCCATTATTGCTGGAATTCCTATCTTCATCCCAGTGCCGGTGAAGACAAAAATAAAACCAATCTACAGCTTCTGTAATAGCCATCACTGAACTGCTTGCAGAACTTGCCTGGACTATGTATCACTTGTATGCATTGTGAACTCACTTGTATGCATTGTGAACTATCTGTTGGTGCAGCAACTTGTGGTAGTGTTGGGGTATTTATGCTGATGATGTCATCAGTGGTACAATTTTTTCCAAAAGGAGCCATCAATTGGCTTGGTGTATCTTCCTCCCTTCTGCTTGTCATGATCATTCAGCTAAAATTTGGGGGCCAACAGAGGTGAAGCAAAGAACCTCACCCCCCCCCCGCCCACTGGTACAAAGACCTCTCCACAGGTGTGGCTGTATACTGGACTGGTAGTCAGTGACGGGTAAGATCCAATTGCAATGGTACCAACCTAAGACAGGAGGCTGACGCCTTGAGGTCAGCTCATCCAATAATGGGTAAGAACCATATGTATTATTGGACAACCTAAGGCAGGCACGGTCCCTAAGCCACATGCTTGTTGTTTAAACAGAGAGGAGGAGATGTTGAAAGCCACAGCCGAAGGGGCCCCAGCAAACTTTCAGACTGCCAGCTGATGATTGGCTCATAGCAGCCCCAGCAACATCTAGCTGATTGGCTCCTCTGGGGTGATGCTCACTGGGCTGTTTCCCTGCCCTTTCAGACCACGGAGCTGCTCATTGGGGGACTTTTTTGGCTCCGCCCATGTGACCCAGCCAATCGGCCTCAAGAGCAGGAGGATTGTGGGAGATGGAGAGGCTGGTGGTTGTGGGAGAGGCTTGTGGGAAGCCGGTGGTGGCAGTTGGGCTCTGAGGGTTTTTCCTGAGGAGCTGTTTTGTTTGGCATGTGTGGTTCTAAAAATAAAGTTAGTTTCTTTTGACAAGTGGCTCCTGAATTGTGCCCAGCCAGACTGCGGCACCTTGTAGCATGTGGGCTGAGTGTAAGACCAAGGAGAGCTGACCACATACAGAAAGACACAGTCCTTGGGCTCCACTCATGGCCTTCCCACTGCCCATGACCATCCCAGCTGTCCAGAATGGACAGAGTGTAATGGAGGCTAGCAGACCAGCAATGTTAAGTGCAGAGAACCCCCACCTTGTCCCTTCTATGATGTCCACATCCTCATCCCTAGAACCTGTGAATATGAGCTTATGTTCAAAAGGGATTCAGCAGGTGTGAATCACTGAGGGATTGTGGGTGCATGGGAGGATTTTCTGGACTGTCCAGTGGGCCCAGGAGGGTCCTTGTGAGGGGAGGCAGAGGGAGAGGTGAGACACCCATGCTGACCTCAGAGATGGATCAGCCATGAGCCATGGGAGGTAGGTGTCCCCTAGGGGCTGGGAAGGCAAAGGAAGAGCTCAGCCAAGACCCTCCAGAAGGCAGGCAGTCCACAGACCCCTTGTAGACTTTTGGTCCTCAGGACCATACAAGAACAGACCGGTGCTGCTTTAAGGTGCCGGGACTGTGGCATTTTGTCACAGCAGCCATAGCAAACTAATACACACTCTTGCTGGGGCTCTAGCATCTGCCAAGTGACTCAGAGCCCCACATGCGCTATTCTAGGGACCTGAGCCATCCTCTCGCCTTCTGCCTGTCCCTTCAGCTTTTCCACCTTGGCCAGAAGTCTATTCCCAGGTAGGCCCCCCAGCCCCTCCTGGCTGGACCAGGCCTCCCCGCCTCCACTGTGGTTCTTTGCTCTGAAGAACCACCCCACCTGATCTCCCTCATTCCCTCCTTCACTGGCCCCAAGGTCTCTAGTCCCCTATGCCTGTCCCCAACGCCTCTGTCCTATATTTATTGACTGTTTCTCTCCTCCTGCTGGGCTGAGGCTCCATGAAATCAGGCCCAGCCTAATCAGCACCACAGCTGTGTGTGGAGCCATTGGATGGGGTTGGCCAGGTGAGGAAGGCCAGGGCCACTCTATGCTCAGCTGTTTCCTGGAGCTCTTCTGGCACAACCTTCCTGCACACCCCACTTCTTCCTGCCATTCAGTCAGTCAACAGACATTTATTGAACACCTAGTATGTACCCACCTCTTACTTCCAGTCCCAGGGGACAACAGTATCCTAAACAGATGAGGACACTCAAAGGAATAAGGAAGGAAGTGGAGTAGGTGCTGAACTAACCTTAGAGCCTGAGGCCAGCAGGTGGCCTGTGAGCGGATGACACAAACCCAGGCTTCCCAGCTCTGAGTCACATTATTGTCTATAGTGCAAAATCATCACTGAGACACGCTCATGCCCATGAGCCAAGCACACAGGGGGCCGAGGGCTTCCGCTGGCTTGTCTGCCGTGAGGCATGAGGTACAAGGGTGAAGCACGCACACCAGTGACCACAGCTCCTCGACCCAAATCCCGGCCCTGGGCCTCAGTAGCTGTGCCACCTCAGGCCACTCAATCTTTATGAGCCCATTTCCGCATCTGGAGACAGAGGTGACCCAGTAACCTTGGTTCTACCTTAGATAATGGGACCTGATGAAGGATCAGCCCCTGCGGGCCCAGACCCTGGCTCCAGTGTGTGCTCAACCTGCAATAAATGCCAATCTTGGCTTTTTTTCCCCCTGCTTATGTTTCTTCTTTTTTTGGTCATTTGCTAGAATGCAGTAGCAGGTGCCAAGAAGGTAGGAAAGACATTCACGGAAGAATACTTCTCTCCATGATCTATTTGTTGTTTTGTTTGGGCGGCAGAACACATCGGCTGAGCTCATCATCAGGTCTGCTTCTCCCGTTGGACCAGATGCTCCCTGAGGGTCTGGGACGTGATTACACGGACCTGAGTTACACGGACACGCTGGGATGGTGGGGGGGTTGCTAAGGACCGGAAGGCGGACAGCTGCCTTCCTCTCTGACTCTCACAGGAGGAATCCACGGGAGGCACTTTGCTCTGAGTCTGGAGGGTGAGACCCTGAGCCCTGGGAAGAACAAGGATCTTCCGGAACCAGACTGGCTGGGCCTGGACATGAAGGTCCACGTGGAGTGGAGGCTTATGGGGCACAGTGAGACAGAGACTCAAGGGCATGGAGTAAGGGTCCAGAGAGGAGCCCTTAGAGAGACCGTAGGCCTTTCACACACGCAGCCAATGATCCACGTTGGGTGGACTCCTGGCCTGGGGGAGGGCAGCGCCTGAGTTCTTCTGTCAGTAAATCCCCCTAATGCCCTGACCTCCTACCAGAAGGCTCCCCCTTCCCCAAATCCCTAAAAAGACTGGAGAGCACAGAAGCACAGGGGGAATGGTACGTGTCTTCCCTTGCTGGGAGCGAGCGAGGCCCTCCACAGCCTGGGCAGCGGTGGAAGGACGAGCTGGACTCCAGCCTCACTGCCAGCTCTCAGGGTGGGCTGCCTTCCTCTTGGCCACATCAGCTGCTCCCCGGGTCTTCGTGGTGGGCTCACCATCAGTTCTGCTTCTCCCACTGGACCAGACGCTCCCTGAGGGTGGGAGCAAGCTGTGAGAGCCTCGGGGAATCCATCCCTCTCTGGACCTCAGGTTGCCCCTGTCCTTGTGAAACGAGGGGTAGAGCTTAAGGGCCCCCTGGCCTTCTCTGACAGCGGAAGCCTGTTTCCTGCATGAAGCCAGCCCTGCAACCACATCCAAGAGCTTTAATTGTGGGATGGAGAAGACAGAACCGTGGGTTGGGGGACATGCCTGATTCTAGGAGCTGCTCCATGGGCGAGCTCCAACACTCCACGCTGGCCCGTGCAGGGCTGCCCGGGCTCTCCAGGTGGCTCATGCGAGCTGCTGGTGGGGCGGCAGTTCTCAGAAGTGTGGCTTCAGGCGAGGGGGAGGCACGGGGATGGCATGCTCCCGCCTGGACATAGCGCTCAAGGGCGGTCTGGGGTAGGAGGAAGTGTAGACGCTCTCCCTCCAGCCAGTCTTGGGGAGCATCCACTGCTGCTTCAGCCGCTCATAGAGTCCATAGTTTGTGGGCGGAGCTGCAAGAGAAAGCGAGTCTGGGTGACATGGTTTGGAGCAGTCTTGTACAGACTGACCATGGAGACACTGGAGGCTTACCCAGGCTGTTGTACCAGGGACAGAAGCTGGCAGGGCAACCAGAGGGTAGGGCTTCCTACCCGTGGCCCATTTTCTTTTAACCTCTCTGAAATTATCTTATTTACCTGATCACCAGCTGTTGGGTCATTAATGGTGTATTGTCTTTCTCCCCACTGGAACGTCACCTCCCCAGGGGCAGAAATCCTCTGTGCTTGTCACTACTGTGTCCCCAGGTGCCACTACAAGATAATGCCAGTGGGGAAATAGTCCCTGCTTGCTGAGAGAATGACGGTGGGGAGGCTCCCCGCCACCTGGGCTCCAGGTAAATGCAGCCTGGGCTGCCCAGGTGAGTGTCATTAGGAGCATGTCCCCAGGTTCAAGAAGAGCAAGCGGGTGGAGGCCCTGAGCGGATGATAGGACTCCTCCTGCTGCTTGCTTTGAGCCAGAGGCCTCAGGTAATCCTCCTACACAAGCCCTGTGCATCTGTGACCCTTTCCAGGCCAACACGGGGCGGGGGGGATTCTGAATTTTGAAAGTACCAAGAAGGGGGAAGTTGACCTTCTCTGGAAGCCACAGCAACTTCTGTCTACTCCAGGTGTGGAGAGTGGGCAAGGCCGGATTGTAATTATGCCTGTTGTAATGGTCGTCATAAGAGCTGATCAGGTAGCGGTGGGAGGGCTCCTGGTGGTGGGTGATCAGGTGTTTGTACGGGATCCCCTGGAAGGTCAGACAGAGCAGGCACATTAGCCATCAGAGCAAGGTGTCCACCTGACCACGGACGGAGGTAGGAGCAGCCCTTCATGAAGCTGTGGCCTTGATGGAGAGGAGCCCCCCACCCGGTTGGCAGTAAGTCGCAGAGGCCCCCAAAATGGGAAATACAAGTGTTTGTCCCCCTCTGATGCGGCCTTCCTTCCAACACATGTCCCTGCTAGCCACAGGCAGCCTATGCCAAGACCATTCATCCCTGGAATGAGCGATGGTGGCAGATTAAAGTCAGGACCCTGGGTGAGCGGGAAGACTCAGATGCTCACTGTGCTCCCTCGTGATCCGAAATTACACCCTTTGATTTGTCTCAAGTTCACCCACCCAAGTGCCTATTTCCAAGGCCAGCAGCAGATGCTGGGTGCCAGCCTGATGGCCGTGCCTCACAATTCAGTCAGTTATACCGTGGGAAGAACCTGAGGGGGTCCGTAAATTGCCTTCCCTCGTGAAGGATTTACAGCTCCCTCAGCTAGGAAGCAGGGGCTCCGACTCTTTGGTGGGGAGTTATTTACGGGGAGAAAAAGACCAAATTCGTACGGAGATGGAAGGTTTGACTGAGTCAGTGGATTTCTTGAAAGAGTCCCCTCGGTCCGGAAGGGAACCCTGGGGAACTGGGATGATTTACGGGGGGTGATAATGTGGATTTCCATGTGTGTCCTCTTGTTTGGAGCAGAGAGGGAGGTCTGAGTCGGCCACGGTTGGCTACACCCAAGAGTTCAAGGGGCGGCTCCATAAATAAGCCAGATCACACTACCAGAGGGGACAAATGACAGTGGGCACAGACACTAAGCAAGGTTCCCAAGATGTACACCATCAGGTGCCCGGGAGTATTTCCAGTGCCAGGACAGTGAGCCAAGGGTGTGCCCCCAACAGAGTGAGTGCAGAGGAGGCTCCAGAGCAGGGAAAGGAGAGGCCACAGTGGGGGTTCTGGACACTTTGTTTGGTTCTGGTGTGGCCTGCTGGCTTCACTGTGGCTTGTTTTAATCAGGTATGAAAAGGAGGCAGACATGGGAACAACCACCTCTGAATGAAGAATCCAGTTCTCATGTGGAGGGGACATGCCATAACCATGTAGGGCCACTGGGGGGCAGCACCGGGCAAGGCAGCAGGTAGGTGTGGGGGACCCCAGCTGCCTCTGGGGTTCCTGTGGGAGGGAGGCAGCTAGGCAGGGTAGGCACCTTCAAGCAAGTTTAGGATTGGATAGTTTAATTTCAGAGAGCTCTGGGACACAGGGGTGGTCTCTAGAGTTCCAGCCCTGGGTCGAATTAGAGCAGAGGAAATATTGACCTGGTGTACAAGAATTAGATAAGTAGGGGAGGTGGGGCTGCGGGCATGGGGTGGTTGGTGTCCACAAGAGAGGTGTACGAGAGGTGAACTCATAAGCAAGTTGCTTGTTAGGGTTAGGAATTAGCTAACCCAGGGCCTCTTTCCAGGATTCAAAAGGCCACTGAGATGTCAAATCAGCATCAAATACAGGCAATTTAAAATGTGATTACTACACCTGCTGGGGGGGGGGGTGTGTCAGGAAGAGGGCCCTCCCTGGGCAATGACTCCACAGTCTATGGTCATTTTGGAGACCATAGAATTTGCCTAAAAAGGGAGAAAAGTAAGGTGGGGGCAGCAGAGGAGAAAGACGCTGTCCTAGGAGGAGGGATCTAAATGAAGCTTGGAAATGAAGGAGCTGCTTGGGGCAGTGCGTGGACACCCAGGGCCCTGGCACACAGACAGGCGACCATACACTTAGAAATGAGTGGACGATGGGTTTTTTTTTTTGTTGTTGTTGTTGTTTTCCTATTAATGTGTGTTGGGTTCAGGGGGCTTTTTATTTAACCAGACTTCCTTAAGCTCTTGAGTCTAGGTTTGTGTGGGTCCAAAGGTCTTTAGGAAAGGCTTCCTGGTGCTCTGTGTTGAGAGAAAATTGACCCCTCACGTGGGCAGAGGGGACTGGGAGCCCCACATGGTGGGTTCTGAGAGTGATCCGCTGAGGTTAAGGGACACTCCTGTCTTCCATGTACACTAATGGTGACAGCCAGCAGCCGCAGAGTGTTAGCACGGTTTGGAGATGCCAGCATCCTCAGCTAGAGATGCCGTGTGATTCAGGGGTGCCCACAGGGCCTGGGGGTGTCAGTGTGGCCCAGGGATGCCTGCAGAGAGCTGAAAACCTGACACTATTTATCCTGACATGGGTCCCCAGGTGCAGAAGACACGTGGTTGCTTTGCCCAATTTACAGAGCAGCCACCTGCTTGTCCCCTAACCAACAAGCCTCCCCTCTTTGGTAGATACCACCTCTGTGTACTGAGCGGAACCATCTCTTGGTCCCTGTGAGCTCTAAAAGGCCCTGATTGTGACAGACCTCCACCACCGTGCTCCAGGCCTCCCCATCCAGGTTCAAGCAGGTCAAGGTTCAGAGAGTGGGAGACAAAGATAACCTCCAAGCCGAAAGGCTGGCAAAAGAAGTCACTTGGGATTCTGAGCATGATAGAGCTGGTGGGTGAAAGGGGCATGCCTGGCAGGGACGCCCACAGAGGTTGATGGAGGAGGCTCCCTGCTGTTCCTGGAGAAACCAGGATCTCTGTGCCCCTGAGGCATCTCAGATGTCCCCTGTGTTGGCATGTGTCCTGAGGTTGCTTCCTGCTCCCAGAACACAATGATAGCCCCCCGAGCTTTGGAGGGGGCACTCCTAAATGTGGGGTGTGTTCCCTCTTACCTCATTTTTCCTCTCCCTATACCACCTGGAGATCCGATCAGGCTTGTGGCCGGGGAAGGGGACGTACTCCTTTCTATGAAGGCTCTGGGGTGTCTTCTCAGTGGCTTTGATGAACTAGAAAAGACAAAATATTCAAGAAAATATCTGAGATGTGGCTTCTCAACCTTCTGCTGAGTTCCCTCACATCCTGGGCCATCAGAAGATGGGCCGAGGAAGACAAAGTTCATAGTCAGGACATTCCAAAGTCAGGATACAGGAAAGACATGCTCGGGGACTGAGCACCCCCTCAGCACCCCTGGAGAGCAGCTGCTGCTCCCCGGCTGCCTCTCGGCCTCATTCTGTCCTTTCTCACCTCCTCTCCTCTCTCCTCCTCCTCTCTTTCTCCTTTTTTCTTCTTTGTTCCTCACTCTTCCCAACTCCACTGTCTCTCTTTTTGTTGTATCATGTTTTCTAATTAGTTTTCTTAAAATTTAATGTGGCCAGATATTAAACATTTACAACTTTGGGCCATTCAATAGCATTTCAATGGCGTTATGTGTGTTCCCGTTGCTGCCCTCCAACTCCAGAACTTTCCATCCCAAACTGAGCCTCTGCCCCTGTCAAACACCCCCTCCCCATCCTCCTTCCCCAGCCATTCTACTTCCTGTCTCTATGAAATTGCCTGTTATGGGCACCTCAAGTAAGCAGAATCTTACAATATTATCCTTTGTGTCCAATTTATTCACTTAGATGTTATTAGATTGGTTGGCTGGTTGGTTGGTTGGTACCATGATTGAACCCAGGAGTGCTCAACCACTAAGCCCCATCCCCAGTGTTTTTTTTTATTTTTATTTTGAGACAGGGTCTCACTAAGTTGCTTAGGTGCTCAACCAAGTTGCTGAGGCTGGCCTCTAACCTGTGATCCTCCTGTCTTACCCTCTGGAGTCACTGGGATTATAGGCATGCTGTCTTCAAGATCCATTCATCTTGTTGCATATTTCAGAGTTTTCTTCCTCTTAAAGGCTGAATAACATTTTCTTGTGTATATATGCCATATTTTGTTTTTCTGTGCACCCATTAATGGGTACCTGGACTGTGGCCACTTTTGGCTGCTATGAATAACATTGCTATGAACATGGAGTCCCTGCTCACCATCTTCTACAGATCCAGAGAATTCCCGGATCATATGGTAATCCTGTGCTTAATTTTTGCTACACCCTTTCACATTCCCACCAACAATGCACTAGAGTTCCCACGTATCCATGTCGTCTCACCAACACTTGTTCTTGTCCTTTCTTTCTTTCTTCCATCTTTTATGTGTGTGTGTGTGTGTGTGTGTGTGTGTGTGTATGCACATGCACCCATGCTGCTGGGGGTGGGACCCAGGGCCTCGCTCTTGCTCTACCACTGAGCCACTCCCAGCCCCATTATTTGTCAGTGAGTATGGAGTGGTAATTTCGTTGTGGTTTTGATTGGTGTTATTATAATGATACTGGTGGTTCAAGAGTTTTCATGTGCTTATTTCATAGCCATTTGTCTATCTTCTTTGAAATGGTGACTATTCAAGTCCAATGTCAATGTTTAACTTGGGTTGTTTGGATTTGTGTTGTTGAGTTGTAGGTAGCCCTTACCTGTATCTTAGATGTGTAATTGGCAGATATGTTCTCCATCCCGTAGGCTGCCATTTGTCTTTGTTATTAGTGCTCTCTGATATTGTCTTTTTTTTTTTTAATTTTGATGACGTCCAACTTAACTGTTTTTGGTTCTGTTGCCTGTGCTTTTGGTGTTATACTCAACCACTGCCAAATCCTGTCTCATGAAACTTTCCCCCTATATTTTCTTCCAGGAGTTTTATAGTTTGAGGTCTCCTCTGGGTCTTTGCTCCACTTTGAATTAATTCTTATCTGGTGTTAGGTAAGGGTCCCACCCCACTGTGCTGCCTGTGGACATCCAGTTTTCCCAGTTCCTCATGGTGAAGAATCCTTTCTCCAGTGAACAGAGTTGGCAACCTCATTTGACCATAAATAAAACTGTTTATTTCCAGGCTCTGTCTTGTGTTCCATTGATCTGTGTACCATTATCTCATTGTCTTGATCACTGTAGATTCATAGAAACCAGGAAATGTGAGTTCTTGAGTTTTGTTCCTCTTTTTCAAAATTGTTTGGGCTATTTGAGATTCCATGACTTTTAGGATGGATTTTTTTCCCTATTTCTGCATCTACTGTGATTTTCATAGGGAATGCAATGAATCTATCTAGATTCTTTGTATAGTATTGGCAAATTTTTTTTTCAGTGCTGGGGATCAAACCCAGGGCCTCACACATGCCAGACAAGTGCTCTGCCCCTGAGTCACATCCCCAGCCCAATACTGGCATCTTAAGTATTCTGTTCTTTTCAGTGTTCCATTAAATGGAATTGTTTTCTTGATTTCCTTCTCTGATTTCTCATTGTTCATATATAGAAATGCAACTTGACTTTTGTGTGTTGATTTTGTATCTTGCAACTTTGCTCAATTAGTTGATTTCACTGTGTGTTGATTTCACATGAGAGAGAGGGAGAGAGGACAAGGGGATCTTTAGGGTTTCTACATATAAAAATCACATCATCTGCAAAAACAGATAACTCTACTGCTTCTTTTCCAATTCAAATGCTTTTCTTTACATTTCCTAATGGCTCTTGTTAGAACTTCCAGGACTGTGTTGATTAGAAATCTTTGTCTTATTCCTGATCTTGCAGGAAAAGTTTTCAGAATTTCCCCACTGGTAGCAGGCTAGCTTGCTTTTCACATAAAGTTTTTTTATGTTGAGTACTTTTCTTCTGTCCCTAGTTGGGTGAGTGAAAGTGACTTGAAATGTGCCAAATGCTTTTTCCTGCACCAACTGAGATGATCATGTGTTTTTTTCTTCATTATAATGATTGATTTTCATGTGTTGAGCCCTCCTTGAATTCCAGAAAATTCCCCACTTGGTCATGAATAATGAACAATCCTTTCACTATTCGATTGATTTCAGCTTGGTAGTGTCTTCTTGAGGATTTTTGCATGTTCTTAAGAAGGACTGTCTGTACTCTCTTTCCTTGTGATGTCTTTGGCTTAGCATCAGGGTAATTCTGGCCTCATAAAATGATTTAGGAAGTGTTTTTTCCTCTTCAATTTTTTGGAAATGTTTGAGAAGCATTAGTATTAATTCTTTATTTAAATGTTTGATAAAATTCACCAGTGAGGTCATCTAGTTCTCGGTTTTCTTTCATTTTTTAAAAATTGGTTGTTTACTTATTTATGATAGAATTTATTTTGCTATAATTGTAACACACACACACACACACACACACACATTCCAAATGGTCTATAGTGTTGTTCATGTCCCCTGTTTCCATATTGGCTTTCTGTTTTGTTGTTCCATCCAACATTGAAAATGGGGTCTGGGATCTGGGGTTGTATCTCAGCAGTAGAACGCTCACCTAGCATGTGCAGGGCACTGTGTTCTATCCTCAGCACCACATAAAAATAAAATAAGCTATAGTGTCCAACTACAACTAAAACAAAATATTTTTTAAAAATAAAAGGGTCTGGACATAGTGGCACATGCCTGTAATCTCAGCAACTCAGGAGGCTGAGGCAGGAGGATCACAAGTTCAAGGCCAGCCTCAGTAACTTAGCTGGCTCTAAGCAACTTAGTGAGACCCTGTCTCAAAATTAAAAAAAAAAATAAAAAAAGTGCTTTGGATGTTTCTCAGTGGTTAAGCACCCCTGGGTATAATCCTTGGTATTAAAAAAAATGGGATACTGGTCCATCTTACTATTAATTTAAAGCCATCTCTTTTCCCTTCAATTCTGTCCTGTTTGCTTCATATAATCTGGAGTTCTGATATTTTGTGCATATGTATTTATAACTATTACACTTACTTGGTGAGTGGGCTCTCCTGTTAATATTTCATGTCCTTTTCTGTCTCATAGCAGTTTTTAACTTAAAGTCTATTTGCCTAACACCATAACAGCCACCTGTTCCCTTTGGCTACTGTTGCATGGACTATATTTCCATCCTTTCCCTTTAAACCCATGGTGTCCTTACACCTAAAGTCAGTGCTTGTGGACAGCATAGAGTTGGATCCTGTTTTTAAAATTCTTTCCTTTATCCTGTGCCTTTTGATTACTGAGTTTTAATTCATTTACATTTAAAGTGAACCAGGGGTAGATTCACTTTTGCCATTTTGCTGTTTTTCTGTGTGTCTTGTAGATTTTTATCCTTTATTTCCTCCTCCTTGCTTATTTATTTATTTATTTGCATTGCTGGGGATTGAATCCAGATCCTTGCACATGTTAGGCAGGCACTCGGCAACTGAGCTACACCCCCAGTGTTTAGTACCTCTTTTGTGTTAGTTGATTTTTTTTAGTGACATGTTTTTATTCCCTTTTTGCTTCCTTTTTTGTACATTCCACAAATATTTTCCTTGTGGCTACCATGGAGATTACTCCTGACATCCTAAAATTGTGATGATCTAGTTTAAACTGATACCAGCTGAAATTGCATACCAAAAGTCTACTTCTTGGTAGCTCTGCCTCCCTTTATGCTACTAATGTCACAAATCGCATCTTTCTATGTTACCCTATATCCATTTACATAAGTTTTATAAATTTTTACATGTTTGTCTTCTAAATTCTACAGAAGGTAAAAGGTAGAATTACAAATCAAAATTATAATGACACTGGTTTTTATGTTCGTTCATGTATTTACCCTTACTAGAGAATCTTTATATTTTTCTATGGCTTCAAATTGCTAACATTCTTCCATTTCCACTTGAAATATTACCATTAGCATTCCTTGTAAGGCAGGTCTATGGAAGATGAACTCCCTCAGCTTTCAGTTATCTGGAGATATCTTAATTTCTGCCTCATTTTTGAAGGACAGTTTTGTGGAATATAAAATTCTCAGTTGTTGGTTTTTCTTTTTTTATGTCATCCCACTGCCTTCCAGTCTCCAAAGTGTCCCCTGAATAAACCACTGATCATATTTATCTTTGACAAGTTACATTTCTTTTGATGTTCAAGATTCTCTCTGACTTTGGTTTCCAGTGGCTTGGTTATAATGTGGGTCAATATGGAACTCTTTAAATTTATCCTATTTGGAATTCACTGAGGTTCTTGGATTTGTAGAGCCATGTATTTACTCAAATTTGTAGTTTTTCAGTCTTTAATTTTTCAAATAATCTCTTTACACTTTTGTTTTTCTTCTCCTTCTAGAATTCCCTTAAGGCATATATTACCTACTTGATGGGGCCCCATAAATCAATACCCTGGGCTCCATTCACTATCTTCAAGTTTTCTGCTTCTTTTTTCTGTCTTTTCTAGCCTGCTGTTAAAACATCTATTGATTTTTTTTTCAATTAACTTTTTTCTGTTTTTCAGATCTAAAATTTATTTCATTCCTTTTATAATCTCAATCTCTTTTTCAATATTCTCATTTTGTTCAAATACTGTTTTCTTAATTTGCTTTTGTTTTGTTTTAGTACTGGTGACTAAAAGCAGGGATGCTCTACCACTGAACATGTCTTCAGCCCTTATATCTTTTATTTTGAGACACTGGCCTCAAACTTTTGATCCTTCTGCCTCAGACTTCCAAGTAGCTGAGATTACATCTTTTTGCATATAGGTATGTGCCATCACACCTAGCTGTCTATAGTTCATTTTTTGTTTGTTTTGTTTTCTGTACGGGGGTTTGAACCAGGAGTGCTTAACTACTGAGTCTCATCTCCAGCCCTTTATATTTTTTTAATTTTCAGGTAGGGTCTCACTAAGTTGTTGAGGCTGGCCTTGAATTTGCAATCCTTCTGCCTCAGCCTCTTGAGTCGCTGGGATTACAGGTATGTGCCACCACACCCAGCTTACTTTCATTCTTTGAATATGCTTTCCTTTAGCTCTTTAAGCATATTTAATAGAGTCATTTTCAAGTCTTTGCCTAGTACTTTG
The DNA here is from genome assembly GCF_021218885.2 of Marmota monax. Taxonomy (NCBI): domain Eukaryota; kingdom Metazoa; phylum Chordata; class Mammalia; order Rodentia; family Sciuridae; genus Marmota; species Marmota monax. The sequence continues at coordinate 51,988 of NW_026694748.1, read as the reverse complement.
ATGCTTGTGTTTCTTCAGAATTTCTAATGCTGTATTTTGTTGCTTTAGCTGAGCCATGTTTTCCTGTTTCTTTGTATGTCTATCAGTTTGTTGTTGTTTGATTATAATGTGACTTAATGTGAAAGTTGAAAAACTGGGCATTTGAAAAAACTGCAAACCCTCTCAATCTTCATAGCCTGGATCTGGACAAGGGAAGACCTTTTTAAAGTAGCAGGTCATGTTCTGAGACTGAGGTCAGCCCTTCATGAAGGCTGAAGTATCCTCAGGGCTTTTCTTGGCACACAACTTGCAGGGGTCTGTATATACTTTTCAGATCCCCCAAATACGTTTCTCCTTTTAGATGTTTTAATTTCCGAAAGAGTCTCACCCATCCCTGCTTCTTCTTGGGGCCTTGTGTGTTCTACTCTACCCACAATCTCTTGCCCCAGGCTTATCCAGGTTTGTAGCCCCCTGGCAGTTCACTAGCTATGCCTGCTACTACTTTCCCTGGCTTTTCCTAGCCTGGGCTGTGAACTAGGCTACTCTTCGCCATCTGGGCTCCAAGTTCAGTGAAACAGAGGCCAATCTCCCAGGCAGGTTAGAAGGCTGCTCCCCTCCTTCAGATATGAGGGCAGGAAGTGTAAACTGGGATCTAGACCCCCGAGATTACAGACTGCACCATGCCATGCTGGGAAGGGGGTAGGAAAAGGGCAAGTAAAAACCTCACAGAAATTCTTTTCATTTGAATGTCTCTTTTTCTTGATTCAGTAATCAATTTGTTGCTGTAGACCTTTGATTGTTTTCAAGAGCTCCTATAACATTTTGACCAATTAAAAAAATGTTCCCATGAGAAATGAGGCCTTGAGTTTTCCTAGTCCACTATCTTCCTGACATCACCCCAACTCCGCTTCCTATTTAATATGCACTAGGTGTGAAAGCAGACCACACTATCACTGAGTGCTGCATCCCCCACACATACCTGAGTTTATTGCTCAGTCTGTCCTTCTTGCTCTTGCTTTTATACACACCTGCTTTCCCAAGAAAGCCATGTGCCATTGAAATATGATGGCCACAGTCCTTGTGTCTGGCCAGAGGGATAGTGACTGCTAATGTTCTCCATGAAAATAGCCCTTTCTGGTACTTCAATGTCACTGTCAAACTTCCTTGCACCAAAGCTGCCAATTCTATCTTATCCTCTGTTATGATTTGGATACAAGGTATCCCCTGAACACTAATGTTAGTCAATGCAAGACTGTTCAGAGGTGAAATGGTTAGATTATGAGAGCTGTAACTTGATCAGTGGATTAATCCATTTGATGGATCAATAATATGAATGGACTTCTGGGTGGTAACTGGGTGGGGCATGGCTGGAGGAAGTTGGTGGGGGGGTGTATGGTTTTGAGGATTATATTTTGCCTTTGCTTCCAGAGTTTTCTTCCACCATGATGTTCTGCCTCACCTCAGGCCCAGAACAGTGGAGTCAACTGACCACACTAAACCTCTGAAGCCATGATCCCAAACAAACTTTTCCTACTCTAAGGTTGTTCTTGACCAATAGTTAGGTCATAGTAATGTAAAGCAGACTAATGCATTCTCTTTTCCTTGCCCATCTCCCAAGAAGATTTGAGAATGTCTAGATTTCTCAGAAAAAAAAAAAAAGTAAGTAACTTTTTTTTCCTCTGGGGAAAAAAAAGTTAAAATGTGGTGGCCACAAATGAAGATATTCAGTTCCAATTTATTTCCCAGTGGCCTTGAAAGCACAAAGGATAACCAAGAGCCCATTTGTTCTATTTTGAAAGTAAAAAACTGAAATAGACCTATAGGGCAAAGTTGTGGCTCAAGTGCTGGAAAGTAGGAGCACCCAACCTTGGACGTCCCTGCAGGGTGGGCCAGGTCTGCCGTGGGAGAGGCCACATTCAGGAGGAGTGGACATTCTTCCAACAAAAGTTCAGAGGAAATTGGGACTATCCAGACACCTAGAAACACTCAACTGAGAGACATAACCATGTTGGCACCTCTGCTGTGGTGTTTTCAAGCCAAAAGGGACCTTGTTGATTGTTGGAATGAAATTCCTTATAGAGAGCACAAAGACCCTATTGACAGTTTCTTCAGATGCAAACACCTGCTGCCTTTGATTTGAAAATAACAATGAACATTCCTCCTACCTCTCCCTACCCATCTCTCCTGAGCCTTTCCCGCCCTCCCTCCCTCCCTCCCTCCCTCCTTACCTTCCCCCTCTCTTCCAGCCAGTTTCCAGTGAGCACTCTGGTCGAATACTGTTTCTCAATCTGCCAGCTTGGAGTAGAGAAAGACTGTGGAGCCACCCCAAAAAATACCATGGTAAAGATCTCTCCCAGCCTCCTTGGATTTGATGGGGTTAGGGGGCAGCAGAGGAATTACAGAGTTGTTGCACTATCTTCCCAGTCACCCTCCTGATGGAATTAAAAAAAAAAAAAAAAAACTCTGAGAGTTCACTTTCAGCCTCCAGGGAGAAGGACTGGATCTGGGTTCTCTATTGTTTACTGTCTCTGTGGGGACAGACTCCAAGTATAAATACTCTCCTTCAGGGAACAGCTGATTCTGCAGGCGCAAAATTGACCCCATAAAAATAAACCAAACAAACAAGTCTCACCACAGAAACAGTAGTGGAAAGACCTGGTTTCTGAGTTAACACCCCAAAATGGGCATCAGCCTTGCCACATTTCTCCAATGGGGTAAGTTGAATTCTGCTACTTAATGAGTGCCAATCAATGAGCTAGACCCAGGCTGAGATATTGACATGTCTTCTGTCTCAGTATCTTCTGAGGCAGGTGCAACTATTGTACCCATTTTCCAAGTGAGAACACTGAAGCAGAGAGAGATCAAGCAGTTATCTAAAGTCACACAGCCACCACATTAAGCTTAAACCCCTGGATTCCATTCACTACCTGTCTGCACTTTTGCTCAAGGGGCTTCCGTGAAGAATCTTGTATTTGTTTTTGTAACCGAGACAACATGGTTCACTCAGTCTTCATTCATTCACTCCACAGTCGTTTCACATTGTATGTTTGGTGCAGAGCTGCAGCTTCCTGGGGGCTCAGCCGAGGTCTAGTCACTAATACATCTCTAACTGAGCTCAGTTCAGCAGGAAGAAGGCCACTCTCTTGCCAGTTTGTTAGACAAAAAAGTCAAGACCCACCTAGATGTATATTGACCGAGGGCTGGTTCAATAACCTGTGCTCCACTCATATAATTAAATTCTCTGCAGCTATTAAGAAGGCTGATGCAGGAAGATGCCTGTAACACTGGTTAAGTTGAAGACGCAGAACCCTGCTGCTGTGGGCTTGCTTGCTATAAATGGAAACACTGAATTTCAGTAAGATTCGGAGAAAGTGTTTTCCAACTGCCTTTGACTAAAAGCAGGAGAACTCCTAGAAACTGCTGGTTTCATCTTGATGCCAAATTTGAAGACCAGGAAGATATGTCACTGAGCAGAGCAAGCCTCTGTCAGGGGCCACAGTGTGGGCATGGCTGGTGTGAGGAAGACAGGGTCCTATCTTTTTAATGAAAGTTCCAGGGGATCATGTATTCTGTGTAATTCCACTTGTAAAACCTTTCATTTTAAAATGTGACTTAAACATGAACAGTTTCAGTAAAAATAAATCTACAGATACATATGCTGGAAAAGCATAATCTCACAAAACCACTGAGTAGGTCAAGGAAACATTGCCCACATCCCAAAGTGTTCCACATGCCTCCTGCCTCTCAAACCCATTCCTCCCCCCAAGAAAACTACCGTCCTGGCTTTATTACAATAGCTTTTCTGTTTATTGCTATATGCCCAGCACCAAAGTCTATCTTCCTAAATGCTAATGTAAAGCTGGGGGGTGGGGTGTAGCTCAGTGGTAAAGTGTATGCTTAGCATACAAGAGGCCCTGGCTTCCATCCCCAGCACCAAAAAGTCAAATCAAACTAAACTAGCATTTAGTTTTGCATGTTTGTTGGTTTCATAGAAATATAATCCCATGGTATGTATTTATTTGAGTCTAGGTTCTCTTTTCTTCAATGTAGTTAGTGCTTTTAAGTTTCAATCATGTTACAGGTAGCTGTTGACCTCAAATAATAACAGAAAGGGCTATCTTTGACACTACACCAAAAGCTAAATTATTTTTTCCTCTTGGGAGTTCAGTAATTTTTTTGTTGGTGCATTATAATCATGCATAATAATGCAATGCAAAACTCAAGAATTTAAGGAATTATTATATTATAATCTGTGATGTGCATGTTGTGATCAATCAGGCACATCCAGGGAGGTTGGGGCAGTGGGAAAAAAGGAGAAAGAGGTGCTGCAGGTTGTTTGGAAACAGAAGTTTGCTGGTTATGGGGGTTGATCATGGGAAGTGACATGTCCTGGCCACAGCTGAGAGGGTCTTCCCAGAAGTAACTGGACTGCAGGCCTGTGGATTGTTAAGGGTGCTTGCAAGGGTGCAGTTAGAACTGGCTGTGTCTGGAAAGAAGAGCTCACAGAAGTGGCCCTAACTGCCAGGTTGTGTCTGGCAGTCTCTTGTGATATTCTTGTTTTGGACAGATGTGTGGGAGTGTTTCTGTGGGCAAGGATGATGTCCATCTTGGGGCGTCAACTTCTTTTTATTAGGGTTTGACAAATGACTGGATCTTGATCCTCCCAACTTGCACCTAGTTGCGGTTGCTATGGCAGCATAATATGCTTCTCCCAGTGACCAGATGTAGCCCCTTCTCTAGAGCAGAGGTTGTCAAACGTTTGGGTCTCAGGACCTCTTCAGTCTTGTAAAAAGACTGGAGAACTCCTAGAAACTGCTTCGCCCAGCCCCATATTGGGAATTGAACCCAGGGCTGCTCTACCACTATGCCCCATCCCCAGTCTTTTATTTATTTTTTAATTTTGAGGCTAGATTTCTCAAAGTTGTCCAGGCTGGTCTGGAACTTGCCATCCTCCTGTCTCGGCCTCCTGAGTCACTGGGATTGTAAGTATGTGCCACTGCACCTGACTCAGAGGGCCCTTTTTTTTTTTTAATGTGGATTAAATTTAGTGGTACTGGAGCCATGTCCTATCAGGTCATGTGAACCAATTGTCATGGTGGATATATTTACACCATGGAATTGGCTACTGCTGTATACATATCAGGGTGTTTCCCTTTGCTTGTTTGTTTTTTTCGGAGAGCCAGTTTACCTTCAGGACACCAATTAGTTCCATCAATATTCACCGTATTAGAAATTCAAACAAATCCAAAGTGTGTTTATTGATTCCAAAATTGCAAAACTCGTTGCATGTTAACATAGTTAATTTTTTAATGAAAAGTAACTCTGTTTTCTGAAACAAAAATTTGGTGAAAACAATGGCATGTTTTATCTTTTTGCAAATATGTTTCATGTCTAAACTGATAAAGACAGATTTGTACATCTGACTGCCTTCACGCTGTTGGATATATTGCTCTTTTACTTTGTGTGTCTGTGTATGTGTCTATGTGTATGTGTGTGTGTGTCTGTGTGCGTCTGTGTGTGTGTGTCTGTGTGTGTGTGTGTGTGTGTGTGTCTGTGATGCTGAGGATCAAACTTGGGGCCTAATGCTTGCTAGGCAAAAGCTCCACCATTGAAGCTACACCCCCAGCTCTGTTGTTATATTTAAAGGAGAAAAATCCAGCTTCATATATATCTGTAGTTAAAAAAAGAAGGGAATATTTAAATAGTTCTTGATGTGAACTGTGGATATTCTGTTGTGATGTTGTAACATAACAGGAAATACATATTTGAGCTACATTACCAGTTCCTGGCACACAGCTTATAAATTACTTTAATATCCTGAGTAATAGGTGACAAAGGAGAACCTTTTGTTAATTGTTAACAAGTCCCTTTTAACCATAAGGGAGTCTCTGCTAACCAGGTGACTCTTGGTGACTCCTGGGTAGCTTCAGGTTGGGGCTGCTTGTCAAAGGAACTCCATTCTCTGACCTCCATGTAGGGGAGAGGGACTGTGGCTGAAGTTAGCCTCCGATAGCCAATCAATCATGCCTATGGAATAGAGTCTCTGTAAAACCCTAAATGAAGGGGTTCAGAGAGCCTCTGTGTTGGCAAAAGTATCCAGCACACCCCAAAGATCATAGAGACCACAGCTCCTGTGCATGGGTCTTCTGGACCCCACTCCATGTACTCCTCATCAGACTGTCATTGGTGTCCTTTGTGACATCCTTTATAACAAACAGGTAGTTGTTTCCTTGGCTTCTGTGAACCATTATAGTAAATTATTGAACATAAGGAGGGGCCACGGGAATCTCTGATTTATAGATTTATAGCAAAGGCAGGCAGAAGTGTGGGTAACTTGAGACCCCCCAACTTGTGGTTGGCATCAAAAGAGGGGGCAGTCTTATGGGCCTGAGTCCCTAACCTGAAGGTCTGCATGACTTAGTGTCAGAACTCAGTTAGATTGTCAGACACCCAGTTGGTACCTGAAGAGGACTGGAGACTTGCTTGGTGTGGTGGGGAAAATCCAATACTTCTAGTGTCAGAAATGTTACAAGGAGAAGTCAGATCACAGAGGTTGTGCCTTTGATCCTACATCAAAACTCTTAAAGAGTTGTATTGTGGCATTAAAATCCACTGGTTCATTTTGTGCTTTGAGTAAATCTTTTACCTGTTCATCATTTTGTCACACTGCAGAGGTCATTTGGAAAATATTAATTTCCTGAGCTGTGTGGATCTTTCAAGTGTTGATGTTTTTTAAAAATCATATTTGTTAGTATCAATGCGAATCTCATTAGAAAAAGCATGTGTTTAGAAAGTTGTTATCCATAGTTCTCTGTGGTAGGTAATAGTTTTCCAAAGTCCTGGTTTTACCTTTGGAAGAACAAAATTTTGTCACTGGCAACTATTCTAAGTTTTTTGTTTGTTTGTTTTTCCTGAAAGTGATAAACTTATTTCATTTCAAGGAAACGTCTGACAAGCCTGCACGGTGGTACATGACTGTGATTCCAGCAACTCAGGAGGCTGAGGTGGGAGGATCACAAGTTTCAGGCCAGACTCAGCAATTTAGGAAATGATGAATGAGCATGAGCTGGTGCAGAGGGAACCGGATGGTTGTGGGATGGTGCATTTGGAACACAGACCTACTGGAAATTCCAGTTCCACCACTTACTAGCCATTTAACTTTGACCAAGTTCCCTGGCCAAAGCAATGCTGGTTTCCTAACGTGTAAAGTTGGACTAAATACTATGTACTTCATAAGATGGTGAGAACGCCATGAGCTGTTACCTCTACAGTGCCTGGGAAAGAGCTGGTCACATCTAGAAGATCAATAGGTGTTTGGTTCTTTCTTCCCTTTGTGCCCAAACCAAGTTTATCTTAGTAATAAAATGTATTCTTTTCCCTACAGTTAGAGGAGTATATTTGGGAAATTTGGGACAGAAAAGCCCCAAGAGGAATAATTCTCAATTCTCTTTGAACAGAGGATTTTTACATAGGAGAACAGCTTGCTCATCCCGCCAGGGAGTTTGCTGTGACTCTGATAAACAGCACCCCTGTGATGGTGAAAAATGTGTACTCACCCCTGTTGTGCGTTCTTTACAGGGATAACTGCAGGCATTAGGCATGATGAGCCTTGCTTCTAGATAAGAAAACAGAGGGACTAGGAGGTTAAGTAAATCCCGGGCCTCTGGTTTGCTCTGGACTGTGTGTTCATCACTGCCTCAGGGAAGGCTTTGCAAAAGCAGAGGCAGGAGCCCAGAGTGCGTCTCTTCAACTTGCAATTTATGTCCTTTAGGGATGACACAGGCAGGATCCTTAAGGGTTTTTCTATGAAAAGAAATGCTTTGAAACTAAACTGCCAGCACCACTTTTCCTGATTCAACCTGGGGCAGCATTGGCAAGCCAGCCAGCTGGGATGTTGGTGTTCTGGCCTGAGGACAGAGCAGGCCTGACAGCTTGTGAATCGGGAGCCAGTTTGCTGACTCTGGCATCCTTTGCTTTGTAAGACAGAGGCAAAAGTATCAGACAAAAACCCAATAATGGCTTCTTTGAGGGTAGGATCTTTCCTTTTAAAATACAGACATGGCATACCCTCTCTGTCCCCCTCTACCAATTGTCAAAACAACCATTTTTCTTTTTGTGTTTGGGGGTTGGATGCTACAGTCCTCTTCCCTACAAATTGAGATCTGCTGGAATACAGTAGGCATTTCGGTTGTATCCATCAACACTTAAAATGTGCCCAGCCAGGTGTGGTGGCACTTGCCTGTAATCCCAGCAACTTGGGAGGCTGAGGCAGGAGAACCACAAGTTTTAAGGCTGGCCTCAGGAACTTAGCAAGACCCTGTCTCAAAATTAAAAAAAAAAAAAAGGTGGGGGTGGGGCTAGGGGATGGAACTCAGTGGTAGAAATGTCCTGGATTCAATCCCTGGTAAATAAATAAATAAATAGATAAATAAATTTTAAAATGAATTAATTAAGAAATAAAATGTGCCCAGTCAACAGCTCTCCTTTTTGAATCTATCCCTGAAGCAGAAGAGAAAAGGGTAAAGAAATGTCCATTATGAATTTGTCACAGTGAAAACCTGGGAACAGACCAAATGTGCCCACCAATAGAGAATAGCTGAAAAGTGTCAAGTAGCCACACCAAGGAACACTGTTACCAGAGTCCTCCACCAAAGCCTGACTCCGGGGGTGCCCAATAAATGAGGTCCAGCCACTTGCCCCAAAAAACAAATGAAAAAAGTATTGGTGGAAGGTAAAAAAATAAAACAGGGGCTGGGGTGGTGGCTCAGCGGTACAGCGCTTGCCTAGCATGTGTGAGGCACTGGGTTTGATCCTCAGCACCGCATGTAGATAAAATAAAGATCCATTGACAACTAAAAAAAAAATATTAAATATAAAAAATAAAGCAGGAAAATAATGAGAATCAACCTGGCCTCTGTGGGAAGCAAGTAGCTCAGCATCTCAGCCCTGTCTTAGGGCTTCTGATGTGAGACTTAGCTTCACACAGAGGAAGAATTGGGGCAGGGAATGAGGGGTTTGTGTACTTAAACAGTTTTGGTCAAACTGCTTCCTGGTTGATCTTTATCCCAGTTCTGGTTCTGCAAGGTTGTTCCAGAAAAGTCCTTATCACTTGAATGGGAATCTCCATTTGCCTCACAGGATATTTATCTATCTGCCGTGTAATCCTGGGAGGGGGCGATTTGGTTCCTGGGAGATCGCTGACTGATCTGCTTGGGGGTGCAGGGCAGTCTGGTGATGGGGTGATCTGCCTGCAAGGCTCTGCTGTTCCTGGGAGGTGGCAGACAGTGACTGGAGACTTCTAGGCTCTATTCCAGGGGTCTGGAAACAGGATATTATAAACATCTAGCAATTCATTGTCCCTGAAGATCTTGAAAATACCTTAGTTATTCCTATCTTGCTGTTTCCATCCTTGAAGGGGGGGACTAGGAGCTTTAGATGAATACTCCTTAAATGATCAACATGTCTATGTGCAGAGTTGAGCAGCGATTTGGCCCCAAGTTTAAGGTAACAAAGGAAACAGAGACAAAACGAAGGCACAGATGCCACACTCTTCTCCCGCTCTTAGTTACCCACTGGGTGCCTGCAAGGCCAAGTGAAGACTCAGTGCTTTTGAGAAAAGCAGGCTCTACATCCCTGTTCTAATACCATGCTGCAGCTACAAAGAATAAAATAAACCTACTTTATAGGCTAGATTCCTCTGGTATATTACTGAGTGAAAAAACTCAAGATGCACAACATTGTCATGTGCACACTGTGTCACATTTGCTTCTTTCCACCATGTCAGAGTTTACTGAATAACAATACATTCACAGGCTACACCACTTTCACTGGTGGCAGTTCATGGATTACTTCTGGGTCTCCTGATAGTCATAAGCCAGATTCTTTTATTCCAATCTTCATTACTAATATCGGTAGCACTCAAGTCACACATCACACAAAACACACACACACACACACACACACGTTACAGAAAGGCTAAGGGTTAAGGTAGCCACTGGGCTCAGGGGACCAAGCTGAGAACAAAGGCAGGGAGAAGCTATGATGGCAGAAGTCACAGAAGGTGGCCAGAGAAGATGAGGAAATAGCCCAAGGACTTTGTTCAGAGTGCAGAGCTGTCAAAGCACAGGAACTTATTCTAGGCCAAGGTCCAGAAGGGTGGCAATTTCAGAGAGTCAGCTTGGAGTGGGCCACGTGTGGTTGTCACAGGCAGGAGAAACCGCACTCAGCTGAAGCCTGATGGCATAGGAAACCACAGGCTCATCACTGTGCCCATTTTCCTGGGCAAAGCCCATGACAAGTAACCAGGTGACAGGGTCAGTGTGCCACCACATCCAGTCTCAGGGTGCTTCTGCTTTTGTGGGCCTCAGGTGAGGGGCTGCTTCATTTGGTGGTCTGCTGTGTTCTGTATGTTCATGGGCCTGGGTTTCCCAAAATGAGTTTAATACCCCCATGGATCCACATGCTTCAGATCAATTCAGTAAGTCCCCTGATGGTCATTTTTATTAGCATGATAATTTTATTTATCAGTTTGTGCCTCACGACGGGGCTAGGCAGATGGTGGTTGTTTACTTGTGTAAATAAGATATAGAGTCATTCTGCTTTAGCACTTGAATTCAAAATGGAGTAAGTCATGGCAGGTTACTGCTTAGGCACAGCCTGAAAGCCCCTACATCATGGAGCAGCTCAGAGCAGGGCACAGCCTGCTGTCCACAAACATGTGAAGAATAATATAATATTTGGCAAAGTCATCCCCCAAATAATACTCTATGTTTTCTGTGGGTATATATCTGTGTATGTAAATGCAAAGAAACAGGCTTGAAAGGAGTAGAACATCACACTCAAAAAACAAACTAAACAAAAGGTAATAGTGGATACATCTTGATAAAAGGGAATGGATTTGAGAGGAGGGTCGTCCAAAGTGACTTTAGCCTTACTGCTAATGTTTTCTGGTTTTCTATTTGGGTACCATTGATGCAGTTGAATTTTTAAAAAGACAGAATGGAAGTGGAAATATGATTGAGAGTGTAGTGAACTATAAAATTATTCAAAAATAGTCACTGCCCCTCTCAGAAGAAGACTATGCTTCTCGGTCCCATCAATGTGAGGCTTAACAGTGTGACTGCTCCAATTAGTGAAAGGCAAACAGAACTCTCCAGCCATGAAAGGTGAACAGAAGTGACGAGCTTCTTCTGAGACATTGAGAGAGACAGTGTGTGGTTTGCCATGTTATATTTCCCTCTGCCACAAGCCTGGAGATAGTTCAGATACAGCCTGCTCCATTGGCCTGATCCCAGGAAATAGACCTTTGCTGTCATACACCACTGGGACGGTGGGGCCATTTGTCATGGCAGTGCAGCTTGACCTCTACTAGCCTGTGCTAGCTCAGGGATAAGACAAGGGAGCAAGTGTTCCCTCTGGGAAACAATGTAGGGAAATGTGGATTAGGCTTAGAAGGGCAGGGAGGTTCTTCATGGGGGTGAAGTGTTTCTGAGGCAGACACTGACAGGAAGCGGGGGCGGAGAATAGTTAGACAGATTTTGCTAATATTTCAACTTTAACCTAGACAATTGTCCTCAATTGTCTGTTGATCCAAGAAAGCAATTTGAGATGCAAAGCCACTGTCCTTTATCATATTGCACTAGCCCTGAGCTAACTGGCAGATCTTTCTAGGGAAGTCCTGGGGTCTTCCATCCTTGACTCTGGGCTTAAAGGTCGGTGGGTACCCTCTCCCCTGAGCAGAGTCAGCTGTGTACCTCAGCGGTACATTCAAAGAGGGGCCTAGAGTAACTGATTCTAAAGCAACACAGACTTAGAGAGAGAGCTGCAGTCAAGAACGTAAAGGCTGCTCTGAGCCCAGAAACCAGGCAACAGCAAGAAAAGGGACCTTGTGCCCCCAGAACTCAGAGCTCCACTGGAAAAGCCCAGTGAGACTTCAGATGGTGCCCTTGGGCCTTCCCTGGGTATGGCCAACCAGGTCTCACTGTCACATAGTCCAGATTGGCCTAGACAGTCTGAACTCTAGCCAAGGAGGACATAAGAAACCTTGGTTTGCAGATTCACTCTTGCAAATGGCCACTAAAGATGGTCATCTCCAACTTTCCCAGTAGTGAACGTGAACACAGAGCCCCAAACCTACCTCTGCTTTGCACTATTTGATTGTAGAATCCAGAGCAGGAAGGAGACAATCACTTATCCCTACCCAATATCACTTAAGGTAGCCACAGAGAGCCCTGTGGGGGGACACTCCAGCAGGAAGGAAGCAGGGTCACAGTCCCTTGATGAAGTGGGTGATCACGTTGAGAATTCTTGCAGAGCATGGGAAGTGCAAACAGCCAAGGTCAAGGGTGTTGAGCAGGCCATGAAAACCATCCTCCATGTGGTGCCACGTCACCCGCACCCCCAGGTCTTCCAGCCTCTTCTTGTACAGGAGCGAGTGGTCCCGGAGAATATCATACTCGCAGCTCACGATGCAAGCCTCTGGGAGCTGAGACACCTGATCTCCTGCGATCAGGGGTGAGCACGCCAGATGCAGAAGGATGTTTGTCTCCAAGAAAGCAGCTTCGTCCAAGGGCGCAGGGGCCACGGGGTGGTAGCCTCTCTTCTTAAACATCTCTGGGATGTTTTCTGAGTCCAACCACTTTTTATACTTCTCCCAGACTTCTGGAGGCAAATGGGCACCTTTCTTCATGGTGTTTTGCCAGGAAGGGTTGATATCCAGGTAACAGCACAAACAGTAGAAGGCAAATGTCCAGGTGAGCAGAGGGACATTCTTGTTCTCCTGATAGGAAGGAGACTGGAAATCCAGGCCTTGGAGAGCCGCATAGATCATAATTTGAGCGCGGATCCGGGGGAGACCCCGACTGCTGGCCAAGGTTTGACAAATGATGGTGGCCACGCCCCCTCCCACACTGTCACCACAGACCACAACCTGAGCGGGGTCCATGCCATAGGCATCCAGGGACTGCAGGAAGTAGATGGTGGCCACAATGCGTCTCTGACCATCACGGGAAACTTATACTTGGGTGACTTGTGGTACCTGAAAAGAAATCAAGGAACACAGTTTATGCTCATCATCCCAGGAAAGCCCAAAGTAGCTGTGTCTGTAGCATCTTTTAGCCCAAATTTCTCCTGTTAATATCCCTTTCTGAAAGCTTGGCAGCTGGAGGTAAATGTGAGGTTTAAACAATATGGTAGACAGAAAGCACTTGGTACCAAGCTCACAAGCTCAGGAGCCAGCAGCTGCCGTTCCCAAGGGCTCACTGCCCTAAGGGACCAGCGCCTCCACAGGAGCCCTGCCATCCACCCACTGGACAACCACTGGGTAGCACAGCACTAGCCCATACTTTCACTCCTGCCTGGTACTGCTCCCCTGGTCCACAGCTGCCGCTGCCTCCTGTCTTATAATTCAGGCATCTCCTGGCTCACTTGGGTTTTCATGGTAATTCCTCCTTCCCCTCCCACAGGTTTTGTGGGGAGACCAGGTAGACTTCAATCCCACCAATGGCCAGCAGATCACAGGAGGAGTTCAAATCCGCTATGTCCACTTTAGACCGAGGCTGTCACACAGTGCCATCCACCTGGCACTCTTAGACTTCCCAGTTGTTCGAGAGATTCTGGAAATCTGGATTCTTATCAGAAATGTCACCATTTTTTAAATGCTGGTCACCATTGTTTTTTAAGCAACAAACACTCTGCCAGGCATTTCCGCTCCCATATCCTCATTCCAGGCTGCCTGGAATTGGGTCTAGGAGAGAACTTAATGTTCGGGTGGAGATTTGCTGGAATATTCTCCTGAACAGAGGCACAAGCAAACAGACACATCAGTTACAGAAGACAACAAAGACCCAGGAAGAGCAGCCTCAAGAATTAGAAGCACCACAGCTCTGCCATCTGCTTGGTGCTGGCACAGAGAGACCTACACCCCTGGGGCCACTAAGGGCATTTCTGAGAAATAAGTTAGTAAGAATGAGGCTGGTAAAGTTCATTCGGTGCCTAGGTTTCAGTAATGCAGGGAATTGTGTCTCTATTAATTTTTCAATGGATCAGTCCAATGTTTCATCTTACCTCAAAGCAATAAGCTTCAGAAATCAGAGGACTGAATAATAGGAAAGCCCTAATTGCCTATCACACTCTATAATTAAACTATTCTTTTCCTTTAGGTTGTATTTATTGAATGAAAAGAAAGAAAGGGAAAAAAAAGGCTGGAAATGTGGCTCAGAAGTTCACTGTCCCTGGGTTCATCACCTGGTACCAAAAAAAAGAAAAAGTGATGAGTGGTACTTTGTTCTTTTACTGAACACAATTTGTGGTGGGTTAAAAACGTGGATTGTAGTGGCACACACCCTAAGTCCACCAACTCAGGAGCTGAGCAGGAGGATTGCAAGTTCAAGGACAGCCTGGGAAAGTTAATGAGACACTGTCTGAAAAATAAAACATGAAAAGGGCTGGGGATGTGGCTCAGTGGTCCAACAACTCTGCATCCAACCCCCAGTTCCTACAAAATGTGGGGTTTGGGGATGTGGTTCAGTGTGTAACAGGGGTTCCCTTGATGCTTTGACTCTATCCCTTGTGGCTTTGAAACGTATATATTTTTTTTCCCAAATCTCCTCCCTAACCTTCTCCTCCCTGATCTTCTTTTCCCTGATCTCCTTCCTGGTTTCTCTCTAATCTCATTTTCTCTGAAACACCTCTTTAAAAACAACCTGTTCCTGCTGATGGGCAGAATCACAGCCTTTGGGACAGGTCTCCTGGGTTCCTCCTTTGTGAGTAAAGTAATAAACATTCTTTTTCATTTTTCTCAAAACTGTGTCCTTGTTACTGGATTGTTATCAGGGACAAGGACAGAGCTTTGGGCATCCAGTGGTATAGCACCCCTGGGTTCAATCTTTCATATGAAAAATAAATAAATAAGCAAGAAAGCAGGATGAGCATACCTATTCCTAGGCCACTGGCCAGTGGTCCTTTTATAGTCCCCATGCTTGTTTCCTGGTTTTAAAGAGTTTTAAACACTTTCCTACAACCATACTCACTCCAAACTACTGCCATCAGTTTCAGACAACTCAAGGAAACCAACACTGGTTGTGTCCTTGCTGATGATGTCTATCAGCTGTGCACTCCTGTGTACTTACAGGGGAAGCTAATGGTGAAAGTTTTCCATCAAAATGACACCATTCCAACACAACAGGGCTGGCAGGGTGCTAGGAAGCGGGCATCCTGAACCACAACTGCCTGCTAACAGGAGCCATCACAAAAGACTCACACAATGAACCACAGCCTTATGCAAAATCTTAGGGCCTCACTAAGTTGCTCAGACTGGCTTTGAACTTGCAATCCTCCTGCCTCTGCCTCCTGGGAATTTGAGATTTTAGACATGCACCACTGTGTCCTGCTCATAATTATTTTTTTCTGAGGAGAAAACCACACAGCAAGTCCCTGTCATCCTGGACCAAGGCCACCCTTGTTACTGAATCCTTGCAGCCAGTGATAATGGTTTCAAAGCACCTTATGTGGCCTTTGAAACCCTGTCTTCCTTTGCCTCCTGGATGGTCCTGACATTACTTGGGGTCCTGGATTTTCTGTCTCTTCTACACATGATTATTGCCCAAGTATTTAACTCATTAGCTAACTCATCAATTTGATCCATAGTATATGGAGTAATAATTTTATTGGGAGAAATTCCAAACACTCCCTTTGCTGCTTTTATTCCTTTGAGTATTAATTGTCCTACAGCCTTAGGATACCTAGTAACAATAGTGTTAGGAGAATAAGATACATGTATCCACAATAATGGACCTTCTTGCCAAAATACTCCTGTAGGAATATTTTTTGTTGGTAGTACAATAAATAATAAAGGCAAACATATCAATTCTATCCAAATGCATATTTTCCATATATGTTTCAATAATTTTTAATGCCTTTCTTGCGTCAGGCATTAACATGCGGGGTGAATTTGGATCTGACGGACATTTTAGGATATCAAATAAAGGTCCCAACTCTCCTGTTGGTATGCCTAGATAAGGCCTTACCCAATTTATGTCTCCCAATAACTTTTGAAAGTCGTTAAGTGATTTGAGTTGATCTACTCGTATTTGAAATTTTGGTGGACGGATCATGGTTGAGGATAATAGAACTCCTAAATAATTAATAGGAAAATTTAATTGTACTTTATCTATTGCTATCTCTAGATTATATTTTTTAAATAAATTTGTAAGTGTGGCATAACATTCTAGCAATATGTTTTTATCTTTATGTGCTAATAATACATTTTCCATATAGTGAAATATTTGTAGTTCAGGATTTTGATTTCTAAGTGGCTGGATTACTTTGTTAACATAAATTTGACACATAGTTGGGCTGTTAGCCATTCCTTGAGGGAGTACTTTCCATTCATATCTCTGATCAGGACCTTCATGATTCAGTGCAGGGAAAGTAAATGCAAAACATGGACTATCCTCAGGATGAATTGGAATTGAAAAAAAAAAGAATCTTTAATATCTATAGCTAAAACATACCAGGTTTTTGGCAAAGCAGACAATTGAGGAATCCCTGATTGAGCAGGCCCCATAATAACCATCTCATTATTAATGGCTCTTAAATCTTGCAATAATCTCCATTTACCAGATTTCTTTTTAATGACAAAAATGGAAGTATTATGGGGAGATATGGAAGGTTGTATATGTCCCTCTGCTAATTGTTGTTTGACAGGTCATGGGCTACTTGTATCTTTTCTTTAGTAAGGGGCCACGGAGGAACCTATACTGGTCTTTCTTTTTTCCAAGCAATTTTGATTGTCTCAGTGGCCCCTTATGAAAACCCAATCCATGTCTATTTATTCCTTGACCTATTTGAATTGGTGCTGCTATACCTTGTTCTTGTTCTCCTAATCTTTTTTCTTTCCTAAAACCTTGTCTAGCCCTAGTAGTGGGTGCATTAAGATTGATGTTATTTGTTAATGTCAAACCTAATTGATCTAGGAATCTCATCCCCATAAATTTATTGGAAGATAATACAATACATATGGCTGTATATGCCGCAGTCTGGCTGGGCACAAATGCCGCAGTCTGGCTGGGCACACAATCACGAGCCACCACACAGCTTGTAGATTCAAACAGCAACTCTTTATTCCCGAACTCACACCAGCCGTCTACAATCACGTTCTGGGGAAATCCACGTTCTCTTCCCAAATCCTCCTTCTCTCCCAAATTTACCTCCACTGGGCTTCTATCTCCAAAATATACTGTCTGAATCCCGTGAGAACTCAAGGGGAACTCAGGCAGCAGGATACGCCCTATTCCCAGCAGGAATAATCTTAAACCTTAAACCTGGAACCTAAACTGGGAACGCCCTAAACAAGATTATCTTAAAACCGGGAACACCCTAATCTGCCTTGGTCCTTGAGCAAGGTTAAGTACATTCAATGTCACTGCAACATGGGGTACGCTGGCAAGGAAATTGTCATACTTACTTGGCTAATGGCTCCCAGCATCTCCCCCCTTCTGATTAATTAAACAACAAGCAATGTGGCTTAAGGACCGTGCCTGGTAGGTTGTCCAATTCAACATATGGTTCTTACCCGTCATCGGAAAACTGACCTTTAGGCGTCAGCCTCCTGTCTTAGGTTGATACCACTGCAATTGAATCATACCCGTCACTGACTACCGGTCCAGCATACAGCCATACTTGTGGATAGGTCTATGCACCAGTGGGGGGGTGAGGTTCTTTGCCTCACCTCTGTTGGCCCCCAAATTTGGCCTTGGTGCCAGTGGGGGAGTGAGGTTAATGTGGCTTATGGACCGTGCCTGGTAGGTTGTCCAATTCAACATATGGTTCTTACCCGTCATCGGAAAACTGACCTTTAGGCGTCAGCCTCCTGTCTTAGGTTGATACCACTGCAATTGGATCATACCCGTCACTGACTACCGGTCCAGCATAAGCCATTGGCCCCCAAATTTTAGACCATCACTAGCAGAAGGGAGGAGGATACAGAAATGCCACGACACCAAGCCAATTGACGGCTCCTTGGGAAAAATTGCATCACTGGTGACACCATCAGCAAAGATATGCCAGCAATACCACAATTCGCTGCACCAAACGATAGTTACATAGTCCAGGCAAGTTCTGCAAGCAGTTCAAAGCAGAGGAATCTATCAATATGTCCATTTCCTCCCAAAATCCGTTTCCTCCCAAAGTAAGTTGACTCTTTGATGAGCATTACTTGTTGAGTTCTTCACCGGCACTGGGATGGAGATAGGAATTCTGGCAATGATGCTAAAGAGACATTATCCTGAAAAGAATTATTAAATATAATGAAAAGGAAAGGTGAAAGTAAACAAACAGATCTGTTAACCTACTTTAAAAAAAATCCTTAACAGCTGTTTACATAATTTAAATTAAACCATTTAAATCACGTGAATAAAAAAATAATAATAATTCGGATCCATTTTTTCATGAGCGCTCCTCATACAAGAAATATGGACATACGCACATACAGACATACAACACAAAACACAAGAGTGTACACAAACGTACAACACATAAGAAAATAGTAAAGGCCTTGTAGCTTTACCTAGGTGAAATCTCCATTGCAATGTTTAAAAACTCCACAGTCAAAAAATAAAACTGATAAGAAAAACATTAACCTAGGTTTGTATGAGCTCAAAAAATAAAAATAGAACCTTATGATGTGGAAAAATGCAATAATAAAATAGCTATTGAAAAAAGCATCCTGGTTAATCACTGTCGCAGATGTAAGAATGGCCAAGCTGGAGTTCTGGATATCAACTGTTATGGATTTGAGTCAAATCATCTTCTTTTCGATCTGTAGAAACTGTTTTAGTTAATCTCTCTGGAATCCAAATGGGCTGCTGTTCTCCCTGTGGAAAAACACAAACAGACCCCCGACTCCAAACAATCACTGGGTCAGGACCTTTCCATTGTCCTGTTAGAATATCTTTCCAAAGTACTTTAGGCTTATGTACATTTTTTGGATACATATGCCTTTCCGCAGCACTAAGTCCTGATGAATCCAAATTTAAAAAGTTTAGAGTAAAAAGCGTTATTTTAAGTTTATCTTTGGGGGATATATACCCCCTTCCAATTCCCTCTTTTTGCTTTAATAAGTATGTTTTAATAGTTTGATGAGCTCTTTCAACTATGCCTTGTCCCTGTGGATTGTATGGGATTCCTGTTATATGAGTAATACCAAATGATGAGCAAAATTGTTTAAAAGAGGTAGAGGTATAGCCAGGACCATTATCGGTTTTTAACTGTTTAGGAACGCCCACAGTGGCAAAATTTTGTAAGCAATGAGCTATAACATCTTTAGTTTTTTCTCCGGCATGAAGGGAGCCCATCAAAAATCCAGAAGAAGTATCGACTGTAACATGTAAATATTTTAATTTTCCAAATTCTGGCAAGTGTGTGACGTCCATCTGCCAAATATGGTTAGGTATCAGTCCTCTAGGATTGACTCCAAGATTAACTTGTGGTAAAAATGTCACACAATTTTGACATTGTTTTATTATATGTCTGGCTTGTTCCTTAGTTATTTTAAAACGCTTTTGTAAAGTATTAGCATTAACATGAAACCTTTTATGAAAATTTGTAGCTTCTTCAAATGTAGAGAAAATATGTATGTCATGTGTAGTTTTATCTGCTAAATCATTGCCTAAACTAAGGGCTCCAGGCAATCCTGTATGTGCCCTAATATGTCCTATAAAGAATGGATCTTTTCTGTCCCAGATTAGACTTTGTATAGTGGAAAACAAAGAGAAAACAGTAGAAGAAGGGGAAATCCTACCAGCATCTTCAAGAGATACTATAGCATTAACTACATACTGACTATCAGAAAATAAATTAAATACAGAATCTTTAAACATCACAAAAGCTTGTAAAACTGCATTAAGCTCTACCTTTTGAGCTGATTGTTTGGGTACTAAAAATGTAAAAGTTTGATCAGGGGTAACTACTGCTGCTGTACCATTATTTGACCCATCAGTGAATATATTTGGAGCATTCATGATAGGTGTTTTTCTTGTCATTTTAGGAAAAACTACAGGATGCTTAGACCAAAAAGACAACAAAGGATTAGATGGTAAATGATTATCAAATGAAACATTAGATTTACACATGATTATTGCCCAAGTATTTAACTCATTAGCTAACTCATCAATTTGATCCATAGTATATGGAGTAATAATTTTATTGGGAGAAATTCCAAACACTGCCTTCGCTGCTTTTATTCCTTTGAGTATTAATTGTCCTACAGCCTCAGGATACCTAGTAAGAATAGTGTTAGGAGAATAAGATAAATGTATCCACAATAATGGACCTTCTTGCCAAAATACTCCTGTAGGAATATTTTTTGTTGGTAGTACAATAAATAATAAAGGCAAACTTATATCAATTCTATCCAAATGTATGTTTTCCATATATGTTTCAATAATTTTTAATGCCTTTCTCGCTTTAGGAGTTAACATGCGGGGTGAATTTGGATCTGATGGACCTTTTAGAATATCAAATAAAGGTCCCAATTCTCCTGTTGGTATACCTAGATAAGGCCTTATCCAATTTATGTCTCCCAATAACTTTTGAAAGTCGTTAAGTGATTTGAGTTGATCTACTCGTATTTGAATTTTTGGTGGACGGACCATGGTTGAGGATAATAGAACTCCTAAATAATTAATTGGAAAATTTAATTGTACTTTATCTATTGCTATCTCTAGATTATAATTTTTTAATAAGTTTGTAAGTGTGGCATAACATTCCAGCAATATGTTTTTATCTTTATGTGCCAATAATACATCATCCATATAGTGAAATATTTGTAGTTCAGGATTTTGATT
Organism: Marmota monax; assembly: GCF_021218885.2. Lineage (NCBI taxonomy): Eukaryota > Metazoa > Chordata > Mammalia > Rodentia > Sciuridae > Marmota > Marmota monax. The sequence goes on along the minus strand of NW_026694748.1, from coordinate 31,166 downwards.
TCTAAGTGGCTGGATTGCTTTGTTAACATATATTTGACACATAGTTGGACTGTTAGCCATCCCTTGAGGGAGTACTTTCCATTCATATCTCTGATCAGGACCTTCATGATTTAATGCAGGGATAGTAAATGCAAAACGTGGACTATCCTCGGGATGAATTGGAATTGAAAAAAAACAATCTTTAATATCTATAGCTAAAACATGCCAGGTTTTTGGCAAAGCAGACAATTGAGGAATCCCTGATTGAGCAGGTCCCATAACAACCATCTCATTATTAATGGCTCTTAAATCTTGCAATAATCTCCATTTACCAGATTTCTTTTTGATGACAAAAATGGGAGTATTATGGGGAGATATGGAAGGTTGTATATGTCCTTCCGTTAATTGTTGTTTGACCAGATCATGGGCTACTTGTATCTTTTCTTTAGTCAGGGGCCACTGAGGAACCCACACTGGTCTTTCTGATTTCCAAGTAATTTTGATTGTCTCAGTGGCCCTTTCTGAAAATCCAACCCATGTCTGTCTGTTCCTTGATCTATTTGTACTGGTGCTGCTATACCTTGCCCTTGTTTTCCTAATCTTTTTTCTTTCCTAAAGCCTTGTCTAGCTCTAGTAGTGGGCACATTAGGATTGATATTATTTGTTAACGTCAAACCTAATTGATCTAGGACATCTCGTCCCCATAAATTTATAGGAAGATGATCCAATACATATGGCTGTATAGTTCCTTCACATCCTTCAGGATCCTTCCAATCTAATATCATAGAACTTCTATGGGGATTAGTCGCCACTCCTAGGCCTCGAAGCGTTTGAGTGGCTTGTTGTAATGGCCAATGTTTTGGCCATTCTTGACGAGATATGATGCTAAGGTCAGCTCCTGTGTCCAGTAGCCCATTAAACTCATGACCTTGAATATTTAGTTTTAGCATTGGGCGAGAATCTAAATTTAAAGACAACATAGCCCAATCTACACCTGTGGAGCCTAATCCCCTGGAACCTCTTTCTACACTATGACTAGGAAATTTATTATGTAGGCTGGGTATTATTAACAACTGTGCTATTCTATCTCCAGGTGAAATTACTGATATACCTCTTGGAGAACTAGCTATAATTTTTATTTCACCTACATAATCGGGATCAATTACCCCAGGACTTATCATAAGTCCTTTTAATGTAGATGAACTACGTCCCAGTAATAAGCCTACTGTTCCTTGGGGAAGAGGTCCTTTTACTCCTGTGGGAATGATTTGAACTCCCATCTCTGGAGTTAATACTGCTCTGGCAGAGGCACAGATGTCCAACCCTGCGCTCCCTCGGGTTTGTCTGATGAGGGATTTAATGGACAATGTGTCCTGGGCACTACCCTGATGGTGTTGCTGGGATCCTCCACTGCCCCGTATATTTGTGGTTGTGGGCCCCGGAGCATTGGGCCCCCCTGTCCGTTTTTTGGCAATGGAGCCTGATGCCTTTCTCCACGATATCTTGGATAAATACCTGGTCTTTGTCCGTTTTTTGATAAGGGAGTACCTTCTATGGTGGTTTGAGAACGGCATTCATTAGCCCAATGTCTCCCTCTACGGCATCGTGGGCAAATACCTGGTATTCTATTCCTTTGATACCTACTTTTGTTAAACCCTCCTCCTATGGGGCAATTCCTTTTAAAATGTCCTGTTTGTTCACAATCATAGCATGTTTTTGGCCTGGCATCTAAAGCCTGTTGTACTGCAGCTGCCAAGACTTGCCCTTGTTCATTAATATCTCTACATAATTTAATATATGTGTTTAAATCTTCATGTCTCCATGGTCTAATAACCTCTCTGCAGCAACGATTTGCTTGGTCATAAGCCAGTTGTTTTATTAATGGCATTGCTTGTTCTGTATCCCCAAAAATTTTGGCAGCCGTTTGAATTAGCCTATCTACAAAGTCAGCGTAAGGTTCATTAGCTCTCTGTATTACCTTAGATAGCTGACCTTGTAAATCTCCATGTCCTTGTAAAGTCTTCCATGCCCTAACTGCGTCTGCAGCAATTTGTGCATATATAGCAGGATCATATTCAATTTGTTGCCGTTGACCCTCATAAGGTCCTTTTCCTAACAACATATCTAGATTTCTTTGAGGGTAACCGGCTGCTGCATTTCGCCTAGCTGTCTCCGTGCAAAATTCCTCATTGGCAACCTTCCATAACAAATATTGTCCTCCATTTAGTACAGATTTACACATGCTAGCCCAATCTGCTGGCGTCATGTCCAAGTTAGTAATGGACTCGACCATGCTTACCGTGAAGGGAGCTTGTGGCCCGTAGGTTGTTACAGCCTCCTTCAACTGCTTCACTGTTTTAAAATCTAAAGCACGGTGAATTCGCTGCCCTCCTGCCTGTTCAAGTACAGGGCATGCTAATCTTTGAGGTCCTGTCTCAGGATCCCATTTATCAACTACGGGGTTTGAGGGCCACTCAGCTGTCTCCATCGGTGGGGCTGTTGGTTGAATTACGCCCTCTTGTGATAAAATGGAGTTAGTAACAGCCTCCTGTTGTGGCCTTTTTCCTAACAACCCCTTTTCCTTTAAATTTTCTTCCTCTGTCTGACTAGCTCGAGAGACCTTCTCTTTTGCTTGATCTAAAATGTCTTTCTCCATGGTCTGAACCTCTAACAATTTACTTAACATCTTTTCGGTTTGTTTTTTACTAATTTCTAATCTACTATAAAGATAACGCAACCCAATAAGATAGCACAAAACAAAGCCGAAACTGAATGAAACAAAAACGGAATAAAAAATCGTTGTATCAATTTTCTCTTCCTCAGGGCCGACAAACTTCAAACCTTTAGTCAACCATTTTTTCCAGTTTGCCTGAGAAATTTCTAGGGATAGGCAGCTTGAAACAAAAACAAGATAAATCAAAACAATAACACATTGTTTTTTGAGTTGGTCACCCATTCTTTCGCTCTTCCTCAGGGGCGAGCAATTTCACTTACCTCTAAGCTTCAGAAGTTCCCCGTACGAGCCGCCAAATGCCGCAGTCTGGCTGGGCACAAATGCCGCAGTCTGGCTGGGCACACAATCACGAGCCACCACACAGCTTGTAGATTCAAACAGCAACTCTTTATTCCCGAACTCACACCAGCCGTCTACAATCACGTTCTGGGGAAATCCACGTTCTCTTCCCAAATCCTCCTTCTCTCCCAAATTTACCTCCACTGGGCTTCTATCTCCAAAATATACTGTCTGAATCCCGTGAGAACTCAAGGGGAACTCAGGCAGCAGGATACGCCCTATTCCCAGCAGGAATAATCTTAAACCTTAAACCTGGAACCTAAACTGGGAACGCCCTAAACAAGATTATCTTAAAACCGGGAACACCCTAATCTGCCTTGGTCCTTGAGCAAGGTTAAGTACATTCAATGTCACTGCAACATGGGGTACGCTGGCAAGGAAATTGTCATACTTACTTGGCTAATGGCTCCCAGCATGTATAGTTCCTTCACATCCTTCAGGATCCTTCCAATCTAATACCATTGCACTTCTATGGGGATTAGTCGCCACTCCTAGGCCTCGAAGCTTTTGAGTGGCTTGTTGTAATGGCCAATGTTTTGGCCATTCTTGATGAGATATTATGCTAAGTTCAGCACCTGTATCAAGTAGCCCATTAAATTCATGTCCTTGAATACTTAGTTTTAGCATTGGGCGAGAATCTAAATTTAAAGACAGCATAGCCCAATCTATCAGCTGTGGGTCCAGAGAATTGTGTGGTGGTGACCCCTTTTCACTCTGTCCCCTCTCTCACTCTGTTTTGTCCAAGAGCTGGGGATGCCTCCTCACCCATGTAGCCCAACTCCATTTGGCTCCTGAATAATTCAACTTTCCATTCAGTCATGACCCTTTTATGACTTGGACAATGATCACCTAATGGCACCTTGGAGCCCAATATTTTTTGGAATCTTTATAACTTCTGAAGCACTCAGGAAAATGGAAGGAAATCCCTTCTATGCAGGTTTGTCCTCTGTCCAATCTAAGCCTTCCCGGGCTCCTCTTGCTTCCCTGCCCATCTTCTACTTGCCACTAAAGCTCTGGACTCCTCCAGAGACCCTTCTTCTAGACAAACAAGGACCCAGAACCCTCCTTCCTTCTTCTATTGGCATTGAACATTGTAAAGCCCTGGGCAGCAATGTCCCTGGCCAAGGCCATACTGAAGATAACATTGAAATACAAAGGACAGACTGGCTGGATAATCCTGTGTGGTAGGAGACCATAAAACAAATCATTTGCAAATTGAGTGAGAGGCATTTCTAGGACATTGTATGGTTGAGAGGTCTTGGAATGATGCCTGAGAGGGGTGATGTGGAGTTTCAGGGCACACTCGTAGATTCCCAGTCTGGGTTTATTGCTGATTTTTCAGAAGGCAAGAGTGTTGGCTCTGCTTATCACCTGGGTACCAGAGACAGCAGAGTGAAGGTGTCTGCTGTGAACCATTTGGAGTCTGCAGGCCCATTAGATGACAGGTGCTGGGATTTGGAATTGCAGGAAATCTTGCATTTATAATTTTATCTATTGCACCTAACTCTTGGGTACATGTCCAACCTCCCTTTAGGTTTCTTGACTGATGGGTTGTTAAATTGTACAAGGATTTATAAGTTGTATTCTGTGAAGTTCTCTACAGTAGTAGGGCACCCTTGGGTTCAATCCCCAACACACACACACACACACACACACACACAAAGACTCAGACTATTTTTCCCTGAACCTTAGCCCTTGTGGAAAAGCTGTGGTCTGTGGTTCACTATGACCTGAATAACTCAGATGGAGGTCTCCTACTAACCCCAGATAAACTCCTTTGGAGAGCAGGTTAGTGTTCTCAGTTCTGTGGGCAACCACAGGTGCATTACCCCACTGAAAAGACACATTCATCCGAAGGAATGGCACCCAGAGAGAAATAAAGAATGGAGGGTATACTCAGAATGGTTCTGCACTATTGTGATGCCATGAGGTCCTCGGCTCCAGTGTCACTGATCAGCACTGATCAGCCACTGGGTTAGCTTCCTGACCTTTAAGCTGAAAACCCTGGAGGACAGCAGAGGCTCTGCCACAAGTTCCCCAAGTCGCTCATTTGCAACCATCCACGCAGGGGTCATGCCCTGTGTACCTCTCAGCACAAATTTACTTCCAGAAATTCAGATTCCTGTTTCTGACTCCTAAGACACATGTCCCCATCAGTTCCAAGTCTCCCGATGGGAACCAAGCCCCTGTGACCCAGGCCTCCTGCATCAGCTTTTATGTTCCCACTTGTGTTAAGTAGTGCCCTGGCATCCTGTTTCTAGTTCCCCTTGGAGAGACACTCGTGTCTTACCTTTATTTTCAAGTGCACAGGAGAACATTTCTCATATATGCATCCCACTAGGCAGGCAGCCAACAGCGACATGGACTGGAGGGCAGCTTATAGATAAACCAGTTGCCACATCTATGGCAGGGTTTAGTATAGAAAAGGACATTCTTTGGCTCTCTCACATCCCTCAGTATCTCCATCAGCTCATCGATGAGTTGGAAAAGTCTCCCTGGGTGGATGGCACCCTGAGCATCATAGCTCTCCAGAGGGGCAGGGTACTTCTCTAGGCTCAACCGGGTCAGCCTGGAAGTGTGAAGCAGCAGGTTGCTCAGGAACGACATGGAGATGTCATTCCCATTGAAGCTCAAGACCCTGAGCTGGGAGCAGCAGCTCAGGACAGGGAGGATGGCCTGGAGCTGGGAGTTGGTGATCCCACAGTCCTGCAAGTTTAGGGTCTCAAGGGTGGCTGCAGCATTCTCTAGCAGAATGACGAGGGGTGCAGGACTGAAACTCGTCAATTTGCTGCCCCACAGCATCAGGTGTATTAGCTGGTCGAGGTTTGGAGACCCCGACAGATCATTCCAGTCTGGATCTGAGAGCTGGCAGTTGGTTATTGAGAGGGTCTCCAGGAGGGTCTTCAGGAGCCTAAGCAAAGATCTAGCAGTTAGTTTTGAGGAGTGATGTCAAGGTAGGAGAAGACAAATTGGCCCAAGCCCAAGGTCACCCTGACCTTCTGATGATGGTCTCCACCCAGGACTCTGCCTGTTGCAGAATCTGCTCGTTCACGTCACCCTGTCTCATGCTGAGCCTTTCACCCCAACGTGAGTGACCAGGTGGGTCCATCATCTCTAAGGTGCCCCTCCTCGCTGCCAAGCAGAAAGCCACAGCTGTAGCAGAGGGGGTCAGGGTAAGACATGCACAAATAACAAACCTAGGCAAGATGGAGCTGCACAAACTGGGGATGATTATGTTAAGATGTGCATTCAATTGGAGATTAGACCCCTGCTGTCTGCCTAGGCCTGCTACTTTGGAGCTCTCCTGGGACTCCAGGAGAGTTCCGGAGGAGGGATTTCCTTTTGGTGGAGTGTGTCCCGGGAGAAGGCCATGTGCGTGGCATTCACTGGAGTTTTGGAAATAAAGTTTGTTCCTGCTTGAGTGGCTCATGATTTTGTGCCCAGCCAGACTGCAGCATTTGGCGGCTCATACGGGGAACACCTGAAGCTCGGAGGTAAGTAAAATTGCTCGCCCCTGAGGGAAGGCGAGAGAATGGGTGACCATTTCAAAACACAATGTGTTCTGGTTTTGATTTATTTTGTTTTTGTTTCAAGCTGCCTATCCCTAGAACTTTCTCAGGCAAACTGGGAAAAATGGTTGGCTCAAGGTTTGAAGTTGTTCGGCCCTGAGGAAGAGAAAATTGATACAAGGATATTTTGTTCCGTTTTTGTTTCATTCTGTTTTGGTTTTGTTTTGTGTTATTTTATTGGGTTGTGTTATCTTTATAGTAGATTAGAAATTAGTAAAAAACAAACTGAAAAAAGTTTTAAGTAAATTGTTAGAGGTCCAGACTATGGTAGAAAACGTGTTAGATCAAGCAAAAGAGAAAGTCTCTCCAGCTAGTCAGATAGAGGAAGAAAATTTAATGGAAGAAAGCTTAGAGGAGAAACAGCTATCAGGGGGGAAGCTACAACAGGAGGCTACTACTAACTCTGTTCTATCACCAGAGGGTGTAATTCAACCAAGAGCTTCACCTATAGAGACAGCTGAGTGGCCTTCAACCCCCGTAGTTGATAGATGGAATCCTGAGACAGGACCTCAAAGATTAGCATGCCCTGTACTTGAGCAGGCAGGAGGGCAGCCAATTCAATGTGCTTTAGGTTTCAAAACAGTGAAGCAGTTAAAGGAGGCTGTAACAACCTATGGTCCCCAAGCACCCTTCACTGTAAGCATGGTTGAATCCATTACCAACTTGGACATGACGCCAGCAGATTGGGCTAGCATGTGTAAATCTGTGCTAAATGGAGGACAATATTTGTTATGGAAGGTTGCCAATGAGGAATGTTGTACAGAGACAGCTAGGCAAAATGCAGCAGCTGGTTACCCTCAAAGAAATCTAGATATGTTGTTAGGAAAAGGACCTTATGAGGGTCAATGGCAACAAATTGAATATGATCCTGCTATATATGCACAAATTGCTGCAGACACAGTTAGGGCATGGAAGACTTTACAAGCACATGGAGATTTACAAGGTCATATATCTAAGGTGATACAGAGAGCTAATGAACCTTATGCTGAATTTGTAGATAGGCTTATTCAAACAGCTACCAGAGTTTTTGGGGATACATAACAAGCAATGTCATTAATAAAACAACTGGCTTATGTCCAAGCAAATTGTTGCTGCAGAGAGGTAATTAGACCATGGAAACATGAAGATTTAAACACATATATTAAATTATGTAGAGACATTAATGAACAAGGGCAAGTCTTGGCAGCTGCAGTACAACAGGCTTTAGATGCCAGGCCAAAAACATGCTACAATTGTGAACAAACAGGACATTTTAAAAGGAATTGCCCCATAGGAGGAGGGTTTAACAAAACTAGGTATCAAAGGAATAGAATACCGGGTATTTGCCCACGATGCGGTAGAGGGAGACATTGGGCTAATGAATGCCGTTCTCAAACCACCGTAGAGGGTATTCTGTTATCAAAAAATGGACGAGGACCAAGTGTTTACCCACAATATCATGGAGAAAGGCATCAGGCTCCATTGCCAAAAAACGGACTGGGGGGCCCAATGCTCTGGGGCCCACAAGCACAAATATACGGGGCAATGGAGGAACCCAGCAACACCATCAGGGTAGTTCCCAGGAAACATTATCCATTAAATCCCTCATCAGACAAACCAGAGGGAGCGCAGGGTTGGACATCTGCACCTCCGCCAGAGCAGTACTAACTCCAGAGATGGGAGTTCAAATCATTCCCACAGGAGTAAAAGGAACTCTTCCCCAAAGAACAGTAGGCTAATTATTGGGACACAGTTCTTCTACACAAAAAGGACTTATGATAAGTTTTGGGGTAATTGATCCTGATTATGTAGGTGAATTAAAAATTATAGCTAGTTCTCCAGGAGGTATATCAGTAATTTTACCAGGAGATAGAATAGCACAGTTACTAATAATACCCAGCCTGCATGATAAATTTTCTAGTCATATTGCAGAAAGAGGTTCCAGGGGATTAGGCTCCACAGCCTTCCTGGGACTGAGAGAAGGGAGTCCTCACCTGCTACTTCCCTAGTTCCAGGATTTGCGATAGAGAGTCTTGGTGCCTGGCCAGGGCTTTCATGAGCTCCACAGAGGAGCTGAGAACCAAGACCCAAGAGTCAACTCGCCAAGGGGAAGGGAAGAAAACATCGAGAATCTTGGTGGTGGGCCAAGATCTAAGTTAACTTTTGTCTCTAGAGTGGAGACTTGTCACTGCCATCTCTAGGAAGTAGACTTGTGAGAAGGAAGGTTGAGGAAGAGCAAAGTCATTTCCCCAAGGGAGGCCAGTGTGTGGTAAAGAAGAGTCCTAGGTGAATGAAAGAAGGTGTGTGGTCATTGTCCTGGGCCCTCAGGCCAGGTTCCAAAGAAGCCCAAATACCCGGATGAAAGAGCAAGCTATTGAAACGATGTGATCAAGTCTGCTCTGCAAATAGAGGGACAGGGTCAGCAAGGAGGGAGACCAGGTGTTGTGATTGGGCAGAAAATGAGGAAGTTTTGAGACAGATGTGAATGGGCTCACGGTGTGAGGTGATAGAAGGACTGGAAACATCCACCTCAGAAGTGGGTCATGGGAAGGCACTGGCCAACAGAGTAGGGGATGGTTCTAAGTGAGTCTGCATGGAAGCGACTATGATGGAGAAGGACAGCATAGCTACCAACTTTGTGAGGATGTCCCTTCACATAAGAGGAAAAGGACACTGTGGATTGACCAAAAAGGAATGAGTAAAAATTAGAAAGCCACAAGCACAAACAAGGCTAGGTGTCTGTAAGGGTTGGTAGTCAGCCCCCAGAACAACTTGAGGATTGAATATGTAGCCCCAGTGTCTAGGAGGAAGGAGATGGGCCTACCTGACATATGCAGAGTTACCCTGAATTTATCTCTTTAACACTCATAGTAATTGAAGAGATCCCTGATAACATTGGGATCTAGAGTGCCCTGAGTTTCCATTGTGTGATGGTAGTGGTTGGGTGATGGAGACCTTGGTCTTGTCAATCCTCTGCAGCCACTCCAGGAGGGCTGGATGTCCGGGGGCTCCTATGGGCTTGGAGACAGTCAATGGCCCTGTGTCCTTCTTGATGGCACTTAGGACAAAGACCCAGAGGTGTACAAGGCTTAGAGCATGTACAAGCCTAATGACCCATCTGACCACATGTAAAACAGGGTCTAAGCAGACCCAAGGGACACTTCCTTGGGCCAATGGAACCAAGCATAGATGCTGAGGCCAGATAGATGGCTTGAGCGAGCATCTGGTATCTCTGCTTTCAGGCCTTCTCATCTCCCTCATTGTACACCTTAAAGGTCACTTCCAGAACCTCACTTGGGGAGTTATGGGCCTCCTCTCAATGTGCCTTAGTTTGGCCTTAATATCAGGGAAAATCTGGGAGAACAATTATGTCCTCAGTAGTTGTCTCCCATCTGGAGCCTCAGGGTCCAGATTAATATATTGTAATAAAGCCTTAGTCAGTGATCTAAAAATGCTGAAGTGTTTTCATTATTATCTTGGAATTCTTGGAATGTTTCATAATTGATAACCTTATGGCTGCCTTTCTAAGTCCTGCCATGAGGCAAGTAATGCATTGGTTTCTACTAGATATTCCTCAGGAAAATTCTAATCCCAATTTGGGTCCTGGTCAGGGACTGCTTCAATGTCAATCAGATGAGCATGGGAGGTCTGATGTATAATGTATTCAGCATAATTTCTAGCTTGTTTCCAAACTTACCTATGGTCTTCAGGCAGGAGGGTGTTAGACAAGATGATATGGAAACCATGGAAGGTCAAATTATATGATTGAGTCAGATACTGACACCCTTTGATATATGTGTTGTGGCTTGAAATATGAACCAAGCCCACTTTTCTGTCTGGGAAATATCTGAAAAAGGGAAATACACATGAACCCGGGTTATTCCATCTACCCAGCCACCTAATGTATCAGACACAGAGATGTGGGTTGAGTAGTGGTAGCCTGTGAGCATGTGGCAGGAGGAGAGAAGCTGGAGGGGCCAAGGGACCAGCTGTTGTGGTAGCTTCATCAGAAAGAGAACTGTGACAAGGTGGGTGTCTCACCCACTGGGTCAAAGGAGGAGGAGTCCTGGGTAGAATCTTCTGTCCCTTTGGAAGAAGGTGTAGGGGAGGTGAGGGCTGAGAGAACTTGTGTGGGAGAGCAAGAGCTGAAGAGAGATGGATTAGGACATGGAAAGGAGAAGGCCTGAGCATATGACATCTCTTTCCATTCTTCCGAACACTCACAATAGTTGAAGAGTTCCCTGATAACACTGGGCTCTAGAGTGCCCTCTAGCAGCAATTAAGAGTCATTATTCAAAGGATATTGAAGCCAGATCTGATTGCACAAGCAGGTAAGTTTTGCGGGGTTTATATCTTGGGTGAGAGAGACCCTAATTTAGCCAGGAGGCAGCCTAGAGGACTCTGGGAGGGAATGGATGAGGAGCCACCCATGAGACATAGGATGTTAATTTAAACGTGGGCCATCCCCCAGTCTTGAGTATCACCTGGTTGAGAGCATGGTTATGCTCAAGTGGTTGTCAACCCCGCTGGGTAAGTGTAAGACCAGGATCCCATAGATGTACTTGGGACCCAGCCAGGACAATGTAGTAGGGGCATAAGCCTGTAGAAGGTACAGATACCCATAGATGGGGGGAAAGTCCATAGAGATTAAACCAAGGCTGAGAGGTAGTCTCACCAGGAACAGCTCCCAATCATCCTCAGTATTTTTGTCTCAAAACCCAGGACCCAAATAAATGACCACTTATACACTGAGTTGATAGGAGGGATCAGCAGCAGCTGTGAATGTTGTGCCTGGGGGTGCCCCCAACCACATAGAGTGCCAGACGATGAACCATCACTTTCTGGGAACTGTAGGTCTTTTAGGTTGACTGGAAATGAAATGTCTGGTGGTGGGGGCAGAGAGGGCCTTTGCAGAATGGAGAAGCGGGTTCCATGTTGGAATCCAGATTGGGGCCCCGGGGAAACTCAGTGAACCTCAAAGGGGAGATTGCGCACACCAAGGAACCCGATCTTGGGAGGCTCAGGAATCAGAGCCAGGTGGGTTCTAATATGGGTGGTTAGGGTTGGGTGGGAAAGCAAAAGTTTTTCCTTAAAATGGCTACTGTCACTTAAAATGGCCATCCAGATACTAAGCAAGAATCTTATACTTCTCAAGCCTGTTGGCTGAGCCAATTCCCCCCAAACACCCTTTACCTTGTAGAGGAATCAAAGCCTGTTTCTCTGTCCCTGTCCCTAAGGATAGTATAAGGTTTTAGGAGTCTCTGCTGTGTCTCTAACAACTCCCTTCCAATTTTTCTTTTTGTTTTAGTACCTATTATAATGCCAGATTCATCGGACCCCATTAGACCTCCAGGAGCCAAATCTGATGCAATCACACAGGAGTCTTTATTGCAAGCTGGAATCTGGACTCACAACCGTTTAGGATGCAGCAGTCCCAGGGAATGAGTCCTGGTCCTTAATTCAGTGATGATTTATAGTTTTTTGGGGGATACTCTATGCATCACAACATCACACATCAAATCATTTCACTCCGTGGGAAAATCAAACTAAAACTCTTAACATTGATTAGAACATTCTCTGGTGGAAACAAGCTGGGTAAAGGTGATTGGTTATTTCAAGAGGTGGATATATTTGTACTGATTGGTTTAATCTGTGAGGCGTGTATGCACTAAACTACATGGTTTCCTAACATGTTATCAATCACCAAAACTACTGTGTGGGTCACCTAGCATTTCAGATATGTTCCCTGTCTCATTCTGATTGGTTGTTGCTATGGTCTGAAATTAGGTCTCAAGCATTCTTTGGTCTTGCATTGCTGAGTCAAGGCTATCTGGTCACTGCAGTTAGGGGTAGCTATGTGCCTAGAAATGCTGGATCATTCTCCCCCCCCCCCCCCCCGCCACCCTGATTTGGACAGGCCCTGCTCTGAGGTAGAGGCTGGTTATTTCAAAAATGGAGTCATATCAATTTCTCACTATAAGGTCCTTGCTTAGCACCTGGATGGCCATCTTAAATGACACCTGGCATATTAAGGAGAACATTTCATTTTCCTGCCCAAGGGCATTTGAGAAAGTCTCACCACACCTTCATACCAACCCAATCCTTAACCATCTGCATGAGAACCCACTGGACTCTGATTCCTGATCCTCCACCATAAAAGTCCCAGAACTGATGCCTGTTCTGCTCCTCTCTCCTATAGAGAGATGGCCTTTACTTGTCATGTGTGAAAAATCAACTCTCGTGTGTATCTCTGCCTGGTCTCTGTCTTTCATTTCTTGCTTATCTGTCTCTTGTTCCTCACTTTCCCTTCACCCCCAACCTGGGTTTTCTGTTGTTTTTGGAAAAGAATCTTTAAGGACATCAATTTTACATGCCTGTGCATACCAATTAAAAAATGTATTCGATTGTTTTCATTTGGGTCCTGGTTCTTTGTTAAGTACTCCTCACAGAGACAATTTTCTTCAAATTAAAACTTCCCCCTGGAGTCACATCAATATTGAATTTATTTATTCATTTATTTGTTTACATGCTTTTGTGGTTCTGAGGATGGAACCCAGGCCCTTCCACATGCTAGGCAAATGCTTTACCATTGAGCTATGCCCCCAGGCCCTCAGTTATTTTTTATGAAGTTCACTCATTTCTGTAGAAAAGCATGAGTTCTGGGTCCCTAGATTGTACAGGTGAAATTGGCCAGTGTTCAAGAAGGGGATCTAGACTCTTTGACACAGATGCACAAAGGAATGTGCATCTTTGAGTAGCACTCCAGGGAGTGGAACCAGTCCCCTTCTGACCTGGCCATGCTTACACACCTGGTCCTGTTTGTCATGACATCCTACAGCTGTGGGCTGTCTCACAGCACAAATGAACCTACAGTGAAAAGATGAGGAATTCAAAGAGCAGTCTGGGTGCTTTATCCCCAGGGCTGTGTGGGGACACATGCAGCTCACAGTAATTATACAATTCAAGGAGTCTGGACACACCAGAATATCTTCAAGTCCCTTTTTGGTCATGAAGATCCTTAAAAGAACAAATGATGACAAATCTCGAACTGCAGATCTTCCTTGCCTTTATTTGATCCTAAATCCAGCAGCAGTGCAGAATGAATGCTGTTGAACTTTCCACCTGCCCCACGTGCAAGCTAGACTTAGAGCCCTAGGAAAGCAAGTGTCATAAACTGTGGTGAAGCACAAAGATCACTGTGTGGGGGCCAGATGGGCTGGCTGTGCTTGGCTGGGACTGTTCCTAGAGGGAGCTGCAGTCTGCTTACACATCAAATTGGGTTCCCATTCACTATGCGTGAAGAAGCCTTCAGGTTCAAATTAAAACACACACACAGGCAGCTTTAGGAAACCTCAAATAAAAATTGGGTGATTTCCTTCTCCTCAGATGGGAAGCTAAGGCTAAGGTCACTGCACAACCCCACCAATATGAGTCCTCAGCAGGAGCTGTAACTTAGGGGATCATGGTCTCAGACCAGGCAGCAAGTCAGGGTCACACATTTCCCCAGAGCTACCCTATCCTTACTCATCCTCTCACCATCTGCTGATTAAGAGAGGCCATCTTGTGTTCCTAGGTAGGGATAGACTGGAAGTGTTAGAGGAAGATCTGCCAGTCATGAGCAGCCCCCACCTCACCAGAGGTTGTAATTTATTCAGTTTGAGTTAGAAATGTTTGCAAGTGTCATCTACGCAAATGATTCTATTTTGCTGAAAGGTAATCTGGATACCTTTATTGGTACACATTGCTAGTTTAATTGAGGAAAGACTACCCAGCAGGATGGCAGGCAAGGTTTGGTGAGGCCCAGAGGCTCTGGCCTGTTGCCGGTGCAGCCAAAGCCCAGGACCCAAGGCTTCTGAGTCTACACAGAGACCCTCAAGGAGTGGCCAGTGCTGAGTGTCTAGATGGCACTGAAGTCCCCTAAGGAATGATTTTCTTCCCAATTCCACTAACCACTTAGAATGTTCCATGCCTGCTGTGGGCACCTGTATACCTTAAACCACAGAGTAGCCGCCACACATAATGACCAATTTCAGTTTGATACCTTGAGTTCCCAGGGCTGAACCTCATTGAACACCAAGAACCCAGGGCCACCTTTCTCCATAAGCACCTGGAGAATCCCAAGGTTTAAATTAGAAATCCAGGAAAATCCATCCCAGAGTGAAGCCAGATTTAAAGTTAGGTAGTCAGTGTAGTTAGGTAAATCGGGTCTAATATCGAGTGAAATCTAAAATGGAGACCATGCGGAGAATGACTCAGGGAAAACACAGGACAACTCATGGAATGTTAATGAAGTCCCAAAAAGGCCCTAGGCCAATGTCCACCTCAAAGAAATGTTAATGAACAGCCCCTAGCAAAAAGGTGCTGACTCAGAAGTCCTTCCTGACCAGATTACTTCTTAGGCCCACCTGTGTCCCACCCCTTGGTCCTTCCCACCTACATTCCATCACTGAAAGAACTATAAAAAGGGGAGACAACATCCCTTCCACGGATTCCACCTCTTGCATCCCCTTCTTCCTCTGGGAGAAGTCGTTTCTGCTGTCCTTTAATAAGCTTCTAATTTCTACTCTGACCTTGCCTCGGCGTGCTTCTTTGGTGTTATTCTTCAACATTGCGGAAGCAAGGACTCATCACCGGTCAACAGCGGTAACATATTGGAGGTTCCACCGAGATTCTACACCGAGGTAAGTACACGCACCCCATGTCTGTTTGAGGTGCATCTTTCTCTCTCTTTCTTTCTGGAGGGTAAGGTGGGCACCCGACGGCTACTTAAATGCAATTAGTGCAGCCGCCACTCTTCAAGACTCAGGTGAGAGGTTTCCCGGCCTAGGCAGCTCTCAATCACCTGTTCAATACAGAGCAGGCATGTTGGGTTCTGCCAAAGCCGCTTCCAACTTTTCTGTCTGGGCCTGGAGAGCAATTGGCATGAGTACACAGTGTCCCGAATCCCGATCTGCCTCGGATGCAAGGAGGTGGAGGAAGGAGTTTGGAACAACTGCGGAATTCCGGTCTGGGCTACACTCAGATGATTCCTAAGGTTCCTTTCTCTTGAGCCCCCTTCCGACGGCCCTCAGGGGTATCTAGGGTGATCGGTAGATGAATGGCACTGAGGGAAAGCCCCAATCACATTTGCCTCCGTATGGGCCATGCAACACTCCCAACCTCGCATCCATTCCTCCTGGATGCTCCCCTTCCTTCGCAGGTCAGAAATGTTAGCAATTCAGGTTGTAGAACTGAGAAAGGCATGAGATAATTAGTAAAATCTGCCCAGGTTCTCTAAGATGCATAGGTAAATTTCACTAGTCTGTTTTACCGCCCCAATGTTTAAAATGTGTTGTGTTCCCTAAGCTGCTAGAGAGGCATTTTTAGAATCAACTCCTCTGGTAATCTGCTACCTTACAACCAGTAGATATCCCTTAACACTTAGGCGGCTCCTTCAGTCTACAGAGCAAAGGCAACAAAAGAGCACGTTTCTCTTTTGCAATGGGTTTTTTAGTGGCCGGGAGGATAAGCAGTAATGCCCTTAAGTCTGAATCCTCCCAGGGTCTCTGGCACAGGGCAAACTGAGACCCTAGCACTTTGCTAAAGGGGACCAGAAACCCCTTGGCAAAGCAAGGTGAGAGACGGGTTTTCTGGACCGTTTAGGAAGCTCAAGCTTAGGGAGACGTCCCTATGAGAACAGTTTTCTCTGGCACGGCGTGGGCGCCTGAGTCCTGTTTTCTTCTCACTCACACAGGAGCTTCTCTCTCTCCAATACGCCAGGTGCACCACTAGCCTGTGTATTGAAAAATTGGGATAAATTTGAACCTCAGACGCTCAAGAAAATGCGCCTCATTTTCTTGGCCTGGCCTCAATACAAACTCTCTGATGAAGAAACCTGGCCACCAGAGGGAAATATCAATTTTAATACAATTTTACAGTTTGATAAAATTTACAAAAAAGGAAATGGTGTGAGGTGCTGTATGTTCAGATTTTCTTTGCTCTAAGGGAAAATCCTAAATTATGCCAACAGTGTAAAGTAGACTTAGCTATGATATCTGCCATGAAGAGAAAAAATCTTGGACTCACTGAGGAAAAAGAATCAAGAGAAAAAATTGGGCCGATCAAAGTACATACCCCCTTCCCCCTTCAAGACCTAAGGCAGATAAAAACTGACTCTACTGGAAAGTTAGGAGATATGCCAGATTGCCTGGGATTGGATCTATCCAAAGGAGCTAATCCTGTAAGTAAAAGGGAAACTGAGGATTCCCAGCAGCTGCCAGAGCCATTTTCGCTTTGGGGAATTTCCTCATTCTTCCCTGCACTGTAAGGATTGCTTCATCTCTGTCCACTTAAAAAGAAGGGACACTGAATGCAGTAAAGTCAGTCACACTGAGACCCTTGATTTTACACCTATAGTTGCCCCTATGTGAGAACATCTGGTCCACTCATGGGGAAATCTATGGTACCACTGATAGGAGTCATAATTAAATGGAAGTTAAAAACCTGGAGAGATTTTTCTCTTATCTGGTCTCTCTATTTTAAAGGTTATTATAGATTGTTTCTTGGGGATGATCTTGGCTGAATGTGTATCTAAAAGATGATTTTTTTATTGTAACAATCTGGTACCTAAATGAGTTTGAAGCATTGCATAATCTTGCAGTTAAAAGTTGGGGTTAGGTAATTGTTTAGTTTGTGATTTCAGATAATTCATGCTGGAGAACTTAAATACTTAGGATAGAAAATTAAAAGAACTCTACTTCCCAGTTGGCAAGTAACTCCCAATCATTTAGTTTTATTTTTTTTTCATCAATTTTTGAACTGGGTAGCCTGAGAAGATTTCACTAGGTGTACCAGTGCATTAATTTGGGCAAGGATAGTAAATTATATGGTATCTGTTCCCCTCAGTGTGTAAGTTTTAGGAAAAAAAATGTTAAATTAAAACGTTGGTCTGGCTTATTGAAATGACATTAAATAGCAACAGTCTTAAAATTTTTTAAAGCTTAATTTTGGATATACATGGTAGTGTGTGGTTCTCTTTTAAAATTTTTTTCAAATGACTTAATGTAACTTAATACTACTTTAGGAACTTCAGAACAAAGGAAGTGACTTAATGATCCTAAAGAAATTTCTTCTGATGGTAGAGATCCTATTTTCAGTTTTGTGTGAGCAAGTTTTTCTAGTGTAGGAAAATGTAAAGGTATGAAATTTTGTAAATTGTATCTTAAACTTGTATCATAATTTTCAACATCCAAACCTGAAAATTGTGACTTATGGTTAAAATGCCTTAGGCATGAGGTTTCTGCTCAGAATTCCAGTTTTCCCAGTTCCTTCCAGACCTCAGCCAGGACTTAAGTTGATATGCAAATAGAAGTCTGGAGCACTCAGTAGGAGACAGATCTGAGGCCCAAGAAAAAAAAAGAGTAAAAGTGTCTTTTTATGGGAACTCAAACTAGATTAACCAAAGAGTAAATTGTATGGCATTTACTAATTACTGGCTGGTCAATTTTTTCTAGGACTTTTTTTCTTAGATTCTGTATTTTTTTTTTTGAGTTCATGATTTTGATCCTGCAGACAAGTTAATGTTTTTCTGATAAGTTCTATTTTTGATCAACTGGAGTTTTTTTAAAACATTGCAATGAGATTTCACCTGAGAAAGCTACAAAGCCTTTTGTGTTGTGTTACACTTGTGTTACATGTTGTATGTCGGTATGTCTGTATGTGTGTATGTCCATATATCATGCAGTGATATGACAATTGACAGATGAGGAGCGCTCATAAAAAATTAAAAAATGGATCCAAATATCTTTTGATTCACGTGATTCAAATGGTTCAATTTAAATTGGGTAAACAGATGAAAGTAAAGATGTCTTTAAAATTAAGCTTATAAGTTTTTCTAGATGTTCAAAAAGGCCCTAATAAAATGTTAAATCTGCTTAAATTAAAAAATTTACAAGTATTGTTTCAAAATGTGAACAGAAGGAGGTTAACAGATAAAAAAGAGAAACTAGAAGGTTCTAGATATGGATTTAATAGAGGGAAAATGTGTTTCTGGATAAGAGTCTATATGATTAAGCGGGTTTAAGTAAATGATATAAAAAAAGGTCTGTGTAAGTTGCTTATAAGTGTAAGTTTTTGAGCAAGTAATCTTAAAGAAATTAAACAGCTGGTCAAACAAGTGCTGTTGTTTTAGAGAATTGTGCTATGTTATTTATTTAAAAGCTAAACTTGGTTAATATAAAAACATCAATGTAATTGTGGTGTTAATGTGTCCATATCTTCCAGGTATACAAGTCTGTAAGGTTAGAAGCTTTAGAAAGAGCATTATATCAAGCTGGTGTTCTAAAATTGTATGGTAATTTTAGATTTAAAAAGAAAAACATGTTGATTTATTTATATCATTTGTTTTCTATAACTGGACTTGTTATCCATAAGATATGTAAAGTTCTATGTTACTTTTTACACTGAGATACAATTTAAATGTATTTTTAAGTTAATGAGAGCCTAATCTGTGTGAAGGTTTTATTGCAAAACACAAAAGTACATTACTACTTTTCTACAAAAGGTTAAAAGCTTTCAGCTTTTCTTTAATTCATGTTTTAGGTGTGATATTATATTGTGTTAGCTAATATTCATGTGAACTTGAGCAACAATTTATGTAGGCTTTGTAAAATGATGTTTGAAAAGCAAAGATCAGTTTCAGAACTACAGTACTTAAGATTTATGAAGAGCCCTGCCTTACTTGAGATAAGACTCTGTCCCATCTCACTACATGTGAAAGTGACTATGGAAGAAGTAGGCCAGATTTAGGAACATTTAAAGTTGTGTCCAAAACTTTAAAAACTTTGGTTTTTGTCACGATTACCAGGATCTCAAACAGGGAATTATGATGTATAACCCTGCCAGAATTCAAGGTAGCTATTATATAAGCTAAATATGTTTTTACTCTTGATAATTTTATTTTGTAGTTTTCTTATAAATGATTTAGGATTGCCTGTTAATGTTTTAAAGAGGTACTGCTTTAAGAACACAACCTGGGTCAACATAAGATAAGGAGTTATCACCTACAGGATAGAGAGATAGACATTAAAGCCCAGTGCTCTTAATATAAGGCTGTTAACTTATTTGCTGGATGTTTAAGATTAAGTTTTAAAATTAAAAATTTGGCTCTTGCCCTCTGAATCAGTCTGAATCAGGGAATAGGGGACTTCTCCAAAGGGCTCTGCAACTCTAGGCCACATAACCTCCTGAGCAGGGAGATTAATGAGACCAGTGGAGGACAGAAAGCCAATCAGTGCATTTGCTGTGAAGAGGAGGGTCATCAGAAAAGGGAGACATCCCTGATGCTTCGAAGGGAAGCTACACGGTCAAGCAAGGCCTGGACCCATCCTAGCGCAATGGCATTAGCAGAACTGAGAAGCTGCTGTGAAGTTCCCCGAGGACTCCCAGGGAAGCTCAGCTGACTGTTAACAATAGATAAAAACAAAAGTCAGTTTGACTTGCTTCATCTTAAACACTTAGCAAAGACAGTCAAAGCCAAAACACAGCTATCCCTGGGCATTTTAAATAATAATAATAGTTAAATGTAACTTCCAAAAATAAGTAAACTGGAGGCTACAAAAGAGATTCTCAGACAGAAATGCCTGATAACTATCAAAAGGAACTGCCAGAGTAGTTTTTAGTTTAAGGCCTTTATTTCTAACCTACACAGGTAGGCTCAGTGTTTGCAAGTATGGTTATCCAGCCCTAAGTAACAGAATTAAAGATTTCTCTATTAGACACAGAGGTCATACTAGTAAAAGGATTTTGCAAGATCAGGTGACATTAAATTATTAAACTATATCTTAAGGGAAAGAACCGTCTGTAACCCTAAAAGTTAAAAGTTGTGTTTACATCCCTGACATTTCTCACAATGTGACAAATATCCTTAAAGATTTACATGCTCAGATAGAAGCCATGTCCTCAGCAACTTTGTCATGGAAACAATATCTTAGCTCCTGGTTCTTGGTACTTCCTGGTGGAAAACATTGTTAGTCTTTGTCTTTGCCATCATACTCATTGGCATATTCCTGTGCTATGGCATTTATTGCTACATCAATATGGTTCCAGTACTAATGAATTCTTGTTTCTCTTATAGACCACCCATCACTCAAATGGCCCTCCAGACTATTACTTCTCAATCAGACTTCTATCATGGACCACTAAATAGACCCAATTTTTAAAGGGGGACTCCAAACTGCTTTTCAGCCTGAAGAAGCCAGAAAGATCCTCTTTGCCCCCCTTCCTTACAGCAGTAAGGAGTTCCCAACTTAGAGGGGGGAATGAAGCCAGATTTAAAGTTAGGTAGTCAGTGTAGTTAGGTAAATCGGGTCTAATATCGAGTGAAATCTAAAATGGAGACCACGCGGAGAATGACTCAGGGAAAACACAGGACAACTCATGGAATGTTAATGAAGTCCCGAAAAGGCCCTAGGCCAAAGTCCACCTCAAAGAAATGTTAATGAACAGCCCCCAGCAAAAAGGTGCTAACTCAGAAGTCCTTACTGACCAGATTACTTCTTTGGCCCACCTGTGTCCCACCCCTCAGTCCTTCCCACCTACATTTCATCACTGAAAGAACTATAAAAAGGGGAGACAACATCCCTTCCACGGATTCCACCTCTTGCATCCCCTTCTTCCTCCGGGAGAAGTCTTTTCTGCTGTCCTTTAATAAACTTCTAATTTCTACTCTGACCTTGCCTTGGCATGCTTCTTTGGTGTTATTCTTCAACATTGGGGAAGCAAGGACTCGTCACCGGTCAACAGCGGTAACAAGAGGACATGAGAAGACTAACCTTGAGATTCCGTTCATTTCTGACTATTTATTTATGGACCATCCATGAAACAAAATAGCTTCTTCATATGTGCATGAAGCCTAAATCCCATTCTAGAAATCCAGGTCCCTAGTTATGACCCTATACAGACACGTATGGCTGTATACAGAGGGTCCAATCTTCAAGGGGTTCCTTCCAATGTGTCCCCTGCTTCAGTTTCCTTTCCCCATCCACATTTCAAGCAGTGTCTGAAATGCTGGGCTCTGAGTTTCCTTCACAATCATACTACATCACGGTTATACCTCCAATTGCCTAGAAGACAGCTTTTTATACACACCCAACTAGGCAGCTGTTGGACAGGAACAGTAAATGAGGCCCTGGTTGTAGAGGAACATGCGACCACATTGAGGACATGAGACAGTACGGAAAATAAGGATGTTTGGCTGCCTAAAGTCCTTCAGTATTGCTGTGAGCTCAGCACAGAGTTGGGAACATCTCCCTGGGTGGATGGCACCCTGGGAATCATAGCTCTCCAGAGGGGCAGGGTACAGTTCTCTGCTCAACTGACTCAGCCTGGCAGTGTGAAGCAGCAGGTCCCTCAGGACTGACATGGAGATGCGATTCCCGAAAAAGCACAAGATCCTGAGCTGGGAGCAGCAGCTCAGGGCAGGCAGGATGGCTTGGAGCTGGGAGTCTGTCATCTCACAGGCTTCCAAGTCCAGGCTCTTCAGGATGGCTGCAACAGTCTCCAGAATAATTTTGAGGGGCTCTGGACTGAAATTGGTCAGTTTGATGCCCCTTAGATGCAGGTGTCTGAGCTGGCTGGTGTTTGGGCATTGGGAGAGATAATTCCAGTCGGAATCTGAGAGCGGGCAGTTGGTTATTGAGAGGGCCTCCAGGGGGTTCTTCAGGTGCCTAAGGAGAAACAAGGCAGTTAGTTCTGAGGGAGAAAATGAATTGGCCCAAACCCAATGTCACCATGGCCATCTGAACCTGGTTGACATTTTGCAGAATCTGCCCGTTCAGGTCACTGTGTTTTAGTCTGAGCCTTTTATCACCACTTTTGTGACTAGGTGGATCCACCATCTCTAAGACCCCCATCCTATTAACAAGCAGAAAGCCACATCTCTGGTCAGAGGAAGTCAAGGCGAGTCATGTACAAAGGACAAACCAGGCAAGATATGACAAAACCTACTGGGTTTAACCCCCACAGAGTTCACACCCTGCACCCTCAGCAAGGCCTCCATCCCTGCTCCTCACCCTAGACTGCAGAATCACTACCTGGAGCTCAGAACAGCCTTCCTTACATGAGCATTAGAGGTGGGTCTCTGTGCTACCAGCTGGAGAGCACAGAGCTTCCCTGTTGGGGGTACAGGTGTAGGGACTTCCCCTCCTTCACTGCCCTCTCCTCTACCCTGCTTTGCACCCCTGTTGCTAGACAGGCCTCTCAGGAAAGGAACCTCAACCAAGCTCACTAAATCCGGTCCCCATCAGCTGGTTTCCCAGCATGGTGGCACCTCCCAGATCATGGACCCTGGTTTAGCCCTTTGCTCTAACACAGGTTAGAAGATGGAGCTTCAGGATACACAGGAACAGATGATGGGTTATTTACCTTCCAGTGTCTCGTTCCCCATGAGAGTGTCAGTGACTGGCACACAGTAGGTGCCCTTTCAGATTTCCTGTAAGTGATCTGTAGAGAATGCTCATCTGCCTTACTCACCTCAGCACCTGCTCCAGGTGGCCCTCGAGGAGGAGGACAGCATCCACACAGAACTTCCGCAGGCAGTCCATCCTGAGGAACTGCGAGGTGAGCTGGGCGATCAGCCGCTCTTGCTCCTCTGGGGAGGTGTGGGCAGGCACGCGGACCTGGGAGACCTGCAGCATCCTCAGGTTCCTCATCTGGCCCAAGAAAGGAGCACAAGCAGCCAAGGTGGAGGGCACCCAGGTGCAGTGCACTTCCACCTTCTGGACAGAGTCCAGCTGCAGCAGTCTCAGGACCTTCCTGGTGTGGCGGGTTGGTTTCCCAAAGATCTTCAGCCTCTTGCAACACAGGTGTACCATGTCCCTTCTCTGTGTGACCCACAGGAACAAGTGGGCCTGGAATTCATTCATGGGCCTTTCTGTGAGGCACAAGTCTATGACTACCTTCAAGGGCGGCTTAGCTGCCATTGCTGGACCATGTTTCAATTTTTGATTCTTCTTCATGTCCTCTGGTGAGCAGGCATCGACCACGGCTCCAGACCACGTCCTCCAGAAGTTCCCATGAACATTCCGCAAATCCAGCACCTGCGGTTTCCACCTCCTGCGGGCACCACAGCAGAGTCTCAGCCCTGAGGCCCCTTCCTTCCCCTCTCAGCTGCTGCTCCCTGCTCCACCTCTTCCTTCTGTCTCATTTTTCTCCATCCACTTCCCTCCAATCCAGCCTGGTGTCCCCACAAGTATAGTCTGAATCAGGGACAGGTACACACCCTCCTTGTTGGGTCACCACAGCTGCCACGAACACCTCCACATCTGGAAGCCTTTCCCAGATGGGGCTCAGCATGGCCAAGGCATCTCCACCCCTCCTTGCTGGCAGCACAGGAAGCCTGTGGAGCACACTTCAGCACCCACTCTCCCTGCCTATACCCATCCCTTCCCTGGCACCTAGGGTGCTCCTCAGTTTCAACAACTACAGTGGCTCAGAAAGGAGTTGCCCTCACATGGGTGATGTTATTTTTAATATCAAAAAATTAAGTGGGCAATTATAATATGTGCCCATATTATAAAACAATTGGAAATTACAAGAGAGTCTCACAGATGTCTGTTACACATGTGAGATTCTGCCACATTAGGGCGGAGTTGAAGAAAACAAACAGTTCAGAACAGAATCTGTGAAGTGTTGCATGAGCCAGTTTGAAGCTTTTTGTTTAGTTTGTTTAAATAAATTATAAAATTATAAAACTACATAAGCCATAAAGTATAATTTGGGTATGAGCCTATATTGAGGATTCAATTCAGGACATTCAACCAGTAAATCACTGTTCCCAGCTGTATTTTGTTTTTAGTTGGAGACAGATTCTCACTGGTTTGTGTAGCACCTGGTGCTGCTGTGGCTGGCTTTGAACTCTAATTCTCTGGCCTCCTTAAACTCTGGAGGTGTTGGGATTACAGGTGTGTGCCACCACACCCAGCAAAACAGTATAATTTTAAGGGCACACAAAGTAAATATTTTTATTATCAGAAAATAGAATTCCAATCAATTAGAATGAAATAGGATTGCAATTCACTTCCTTGGTTAAGTAATTTTAAATTGGCTTTGCCTGGAGCTCAGTGGAAGAGCAGTCTCCTAGGACATGTGAGGCACTGGGCTTGATCCTCAGCAGCAGAGAAAAATTATTAAATGTTGGGCTGGGGACATACCTCTGTTGATAGAATGCTTGCCTCTCATGCACAAGGCCCTGGTTCAATCACCATTTCACCAAATAAATAAATGGATAAATAAATAAATTATATTTTCCATATAAACTTTAAAAAAACAACTATTTTATAAAAGAAATAGTGTGGGGCGTGCGTGTACAAGTTGTAATCCTAGGGTCTCCAGCTACTGAGACAGGAGGATCATGGGATCAAAGTCAGCCTCAGCAAGAGCAGGCACTAAGCAACTCAGTGAGACCCTGTCTCTAAATACAGCACAAAACAGGGTTGGGGATGTGGCTCAGTGTTTGAGAGCCCCTGGGTTCAATAGCCGGTAACAAAGAAAGAAAGAAAGAAAATTGAAAGTGACATAAACCAAAGTTGAAATCCTAGTGTTCAGGAAAAAGGTAATACTACACTGAGAGGCAAAATCGAAGTTCTAAATTGGTTCATGAGAAAAGACAGGAAAAATATTGTTCCTGAATCCACACAGGTGAGGTGAGAACAGGGTGGTGCTCAGGGCGGTGAGGGACTTACGGGATCTGTCCAGGTGTGCAGGGTTCTCGGAGTCTCAGCAGGCCAGTCTGGTTCTCCTTGGGCTCCAGGACTCTTGTTTCTCTTCTGGCTCCACAGAAGTTTTATGGACTTATCTGACCTCACCCCCACCTCCGTCTGATTGACTAGCATCCAATCAGAAAGCAGTATCCGATCATTGTTTTCCAGTCTCCACACATTTAATCTTGATCGGATTTTCTTCCTCCAGATTGATTGATAATCCGATTGCCATGCAGGAGCCCAGAATCAGGGAGAGTGTGAGAGTCAAAGATGCGTCCCTCCATGCTCTCCACACCATGGACTCAATTTTCTCCATATGTGACCCTCCTGTTCCTCCCATGAGACAGAAAAGCACTGAATCCCTGAGAAAAAACAATACCTTTCAAATATCTTTCAAAAAAAAATATCTTTCAAAAAAAAAAGAAAAAAATATCTTTCAAAGGGAAATTTGCCCATATAAAAATTATTTCTAATTTTCTTTTCCAAAAATTCCATAGTAAAAACAGCTTTTTGAAGACAGTATTGTCATCCTCGAAGACCACAGAATGGAAATCATGTTTACTACAGTCACACAAGTTTCAAGTTACCTTGCAGCAAATCTGGGCACACTCAGGGAGGAAGAGAAGACAAGGAGGGTGGAATCAGTCTTGTAGACTTAGGGCAAGACTCCTGCTTTTTGCCTGTCTGTACCAGGATTGAACCCATTGGTTCTCTACCACTGAACCACATCCCCTGCCCTTTTAATTTTTTGCTTTTATTTGAGATAGTTTCTCACTAAAATGCTTAGGTCCTCACTAAGTTGCTGAGGCTGGCCTCAAATTTGCCATCCTCCTGCCTCAGTCTCCTGAGTTGCTTGATTATAGGCATGGGCCAACATGTCCCATCAGACTTGGAAAAGTCTGAAATCCACCAAGGGTGGAAACTGTGGGCAACTGGGAATGGGAGAGAAAGACACAGGGTTGGACAGCAGGTGTTCCTGACATCAGGGAGGCCTCCCACTGGAGAGTCTTTTTGCAGAATCAGGGACCCCCAGGGCACATCTCCCAGGCAGCCTTTGCTTTAGGTAGTTTCCAGGGTTCTTTAGGCTGTGAGAAGTTCACAGGCAAAGGAAAATTTGAAGAGTCTGAGTAAAAAGTAATTCAGGAATTGAGGAAGGAGAGACGGAAAGAGAGGGAGTGCTTGGATGGTGAGCCATGTGAGGGGAGGACTTACAGGGAAGATGTAGAAGAAATGGTTTGATTGGCGGCAGTTACAGAATTGCATTTCTGCTTTGTGGTTCTGTCTTTGTGTTAGTCACCTTTTTCACACTGTCACTACAACACCCAACCCCAACAACTACAGAGGAGGAAAAATTTATCTGGGGACTCATGGTTTCAGAAGTCACAATGCACCACAGCAGATTCCATTCCTTGGGCCTTCACTTCAAGGTGAGGCTGAACATCATGGCAGGAGATTGTGGCAGAGGAAAGGTGCTCACATTACCAGAGGACAAGATGGAGCCTTGCCAGATACAAAATATACACACCATATTCACACCCCCAATGATCAGCTTCCTACAGCCACACCCCACCTGCTCCCTGTTATCACTCAGTTAATCCCATTGGGAATTAGTTTACTAACAAGGTTAAGGCTATAAACCAATCATGTCTCCTCCAAAACCATTGTCTCACAGGTGAGCTGTTGGGACACAGCATATAAACCATGATGGTTTTCTTGGGTATCTTGTTGGGAAACATCCTTGCTCACATCACAGTTGGATACTTACAATTGGCTGAGGTTATTTTTGGTTTCTGTTTCACATAATGACTTACCACAAATGACCCACATTTAATCTCCTATGTGTGCAGTTCAGTAGGGCTAAGGCTATTTCAGAGACTTCATTGCATTTTAGGCTGCACAACATTTGAAGTCTAGTCTCTGACTGAATTGTAAATTTCTCTCCCATTTGTCTGTGTGTAGCCAGCTGAAAGGGTGACTTCACGCCACAGCCCTGCCTTCTCTTACCACCCTTGACTTGGTGCAGGAGGCAGGTAGATGTTACTGTCAACCTGAGTCACAACAGACAGTGGCTCTCCAAAGAACAATAACAAAGATGAGTCAGAGCCCCATCCAGGAGGCAAAGGGAGTCAGGGTGTCAGAGGCAGCTTTGAATCAATTCTCACTGGCTCCACAGATTCAATACAAAGGGTGGCCTCAGTTCAAGGACAACAGGCAGAAACTGGCCAGGTGTCCTCCTAGAAAACATGGGGGGTACAGGTTGGGGTAGATTTTATGCACAGCTGAGGTTGTGGCTGACTGGTTTGTGATAGTTCCTGCTGCCATGCAGTGCTGCTCAGGGGCCTTCCCCCCATGGCCCCCTGGCTCCCCTTCATCAGGATTTGACACAAGTTACTACCTGTTGATTTGGACACCATTTATATATCCCAGTTGTAATGAAGTATCAGGGATACACCATTCTTTCCTGTGGGTTGATTGGATCTCAGTGCCAGGTTGGACTTGTCCTGCTTGGTCCCATCCCCACTGGAGGGAATGAATGGATGAGTAGGAATATTTGTTGAAGCCCGTTGAGCCACATTTGAGCAGAAAGGTGGGTTTGCAGGATTCCTTTGAACTGATTGGTTTAAGCCATCAGGGGAGTATGTGCTGAACTACATGGTTTCCCAACATGTTATCAACCCCCATAAACTACTGGGGGGTCATCTGGCATCCCGAGTATTTTCCCTGTCTCATGCTGATTGGTGGTTGCTAGGGGGTTGCTATGGGTCCTCACCTAGCCTAACTGAGTAGGGACACCTGGTGCCTCAGATCTCTCCTGTTAATTGTAGATAAACAACTCAGCAGATGAGTATGTGCCTAGGAGTGCTCTGTGGGTTTTTCCGAGGACAAGGGTCATGCCCCCTTCCTTGGATAGGCCTTGAGGTAGAAGCTGCTATTATATATTTATTTTCAAAAATGGAGTCACATCAGTTTCTCAGTGTCTATATATATTTGGTACTAAGAATTGCCATATGATCTCATAAATTAAAATTTAAAAAATGGATATTAATATCTTTGGTTCATATGATTTCTAAGGTTCAATTGAAATTGGGTAAATAAATAAAAGTAAAAATGTCCTAGATTTGTTTCTAGGTGGTCAAACAGTTGTTAATAAAATGTTAGTGTCTATGAAGTGTCCAATATCCATTGTCTCTAGGATTTTTCTTCAATTGGAAAAAATTACAAATTCTATTCAATGCATTTGCTTGTACCTTTTTTTAAAAAAAATGTAAATTAGATCTGACCTATATGAAATTAATCACGGATGTGTTTTTTAGCGACATCTGATTTGTTTAGAAAGTTTAAATGATAACTGTTTATAAAACCAAGTAGTCTTAACTTCTTAAATTCCATAAGATAAAATATTTAAGCACTGTTGGTTATTTCATATATTGGTAAATTTAAAAAATTTAAAATTACTTTACATTATCACAAAAACAAGGTTACTAAAAGTTAAAAGTCCAAGCGGGTTTAATTCTATATACAAAATGTCAAGAAGTTTCAACTGCATTTCAATTAGAGTACTGTAAATATATTTCCTCTTATTAAAATGAATTAACTTATCTAAATTCAGAAATTGATAAAGGTTATTTTAAGGTATAAACAAAAAGAAGGATCTATGTATTAAAAATTATTAAAAGGTTCTAAATATAAAAATATATTTAGTAAAAAACAAGTTTCCAGGTAAGAAAGTCTTTGTGTGGTAAAATATAATTATAATACATCTAAGTAAACAATAGGGACTAAGTAAGTAATATAATAATCTATAAATAAAGGTTAAATATTAAAATGTTTCTTTATAACTAATTTGTTTATATATGTAACACAAATAGTTAAAAGTATTCAAGGTTATTCCCTAAGAGCAAATATTAATGTTCTGATATAAACCAAAGTTTGATTTACATATTAAAATGGCAAACACTTCTTAAAATATTAATTACATTGTGTCTGTTAAGTTTTATTCTCTAGGGCAACTAACTGGACAAATGAAGGTTTGGACATCTCTGCTGAAACAGCAACTGTTATTTTAGAGTATTGTTCCACATTACAGAGTCTAAAACTTGGTTAATATAAAACATCATTAAAATTGTAGTACACTACTCTTCTTTACATATTCAATGTGCGTATTTACATTGGCTAGATCCCAAATCTCCCCCCCTTTTTTTTTTTTGCCTTAAATATGAGGCATCACTGAATGTGGTGTGCTACTCTGAGCATCTCGCTTTTAGAGAGTAGAGTGTCTGCTGCTGGCCAGCAATAAAGGCATAATTGGAATGGCAATGTGTGGTC
Source organism: Marmota monax (assembly GCF_021218885.2). Lineage (NCBI taxonomy): Eukaryota > Metazoa > Chordata > Mammalia > Rodentia > Sciuridae > Marmota > Marmota monax. The sequence continues at coordinate 1,503 of NW_026694748.1, read as the reverse complement.
TGAGAGTTATTTGAGGGTCTCTATATTGATATAACTTTCATCCAGAGGAATTTTGAGTCTGAGGCTATTATTCTCCTTTTAGTTATGGCACTTGCTCCCCGGTGCAATGTAATCTCTTGAGGGTTTAAATGCTCTATGGCCAGGTACCGAGGTGCACACTTACAATCCCAGTAACTTGGGAGGCTGAGGCAGGAGGATCAGAGATTCCAAGCCAGCCTGGGCAACATAGTCAGATCATGTCTCAAATAAAATATAAAAAGTTTTTGGGGTATAGCTCAGTTGTAAAGTGCCCCAGGTATATAATCTCTGGTTCTACACACATACACACACACACACACACACACACACACACAGTCCAGCAGCCTCATGCATGCCAAGTGATTGCCATCAGCTTCAGACAACTCAAGGGAGCCAACACTGACCAATGGCTTATAATATTCAGTGGCAACTGTATCCCAGCTGATGATGCTACTGTGAAAGACTATAGGATCAAAATGAAATTATTTGTACAAAATCCTTACAAAAGTGGAGGGCAGGGGACCATGCAGGAGAAGGTACTTGAGCTTGATAGTTTGATAATAGACTTTCAGGAAGACTCTGCCAAAACCACAGCATTACCAAAAATTTGCTTCTAAACTCCTATTTTTCCAAATAATATCATAGGATTTTTATCATTGTCTCTCAAGAGATTAATAAAACACAGAATGGGACCTGCAAATTCCAAGAAACTCCAGGAGAGCCTTTGTTCTGCACTGCAGTTGAGTCTATTATGGTTCCTTCTCAAGCACATTTTGAAACTGGTGGGCAAATGATTCCAAAGACAATTAAAAACAGTAATGTCTTCCTCATGGAATGTTCCAGTTGAACATCTCTCAAACAGCTGCTCTTTAAGAAGTACATTTTAAGCCAGATGATGTGGTACATGCCTGTAATTCCAAATTCTCAGGAGCCTGAGGCAGGAGGATGGCAAGATTCAGGCCAGACTTGGCCATTTGACAAGCCTGTTTGAAAATAATACAAAGAGAACTTGGCAGGTAGCTTAGTGGTAGAGTGCCCCTGGTTCAATGCTCAGTACTGGAGGATGGGAGAGTAAGTTTATAGGATTCAAATTGGTTTTATCAAGTTCTCTGATTACTTGGGAAAGGGAAAACTGTGTCATCTCTGTTAAATATTGAAGTATTATTTCATAGGACATGATTTTCTGTATTCACTTTAAATATCTTTCAACACTCTGGTTAAATGACTTATCTTTTATAATGATCTAGGACCCCAGGTGTCATTAAGTGCTTTAAAACTTTTGAGATTATTGACTAACTTCTCTAGGATCAAAGTCTACATTGTCATTTGACCTTGAACTAACATTGGGATGTTCCAGAGAACTCCATAGTTGCTTAAGGGATTTCTAGAAGAGAGACGTTAAGGCAATTATCCTAATTTGATATGATGGGAAGTCCTGTCAAATATGTCATAACTTTTTCAAGTTATATTTATTTGGATATTTTA